>NC_045706.1:65170559-65400004 GCF_009834535.1 Camelus ferus | reverse complement strand
CATCCTTAAACTACTATCTCCCTCTCCACTACAGAAGGAAGAATCAAAAGAACATGATGCTTCCATGTTGGTAAGACATTGCCAATTCTGAGCATTATACTCAACTAGATTTACCAGTAGTCCTAAAGCCTACAAAGGGTAAAATATGCCTGTTACCACAGGTGAGAATTAAAACAAGTGAATATACAACTTTTATTGACAGCCAGAAAACTAATCAGTGTGCTATGAGCTTCAAAATGGTTAATAACCACTTTATAATTATAAATAATAGCCATTCCAAAGAATGATTTCACCACTTTTAGTTCTCATATTCGTTATTTTTACACATGGCCCTTCATGGTTCCCTTCTGTACTGTAAGAATTATGTTCATAGGGAGTCAACTGAAACCCACAATATATTGAACAACCAGTTCTTAAATTCAAAACTAAGATGAAGTTTTTATCATCTTAATAGATCAAGTACTCATTTCTGAAATAGTCACTTGAACTCACCAGCTCTTGAATATCAAATCTCTGCTTCTCAGGTAGGTGCTCTGGAACCTGAAGCACACAGGTCACCGCTGTGCCCGTCATGCTTCCCTGCCCTCCTGCTGTGCTGCTGCCCCATTCTGACACAGGGAGTGGGAAGAGGACAAAGGCTGTTATCATTTTTATGACACTGACAACTAATATGTATTAACACAAATATTAAAAATAAAAATGTATAGCGATTCCATTATTGAGATACACTGTTGACAATATTTCTGAGCTGAGCTACTAGGCTGGTTTTTAAAATATCAACTGCTAAAAGCAGTTAAATCTGTACATGAGTAAGTGAATTACATGATGGCAATTTAAAAATGACTACATTAAGAAAAGAAGAAACACTAAGTGAAGTAAGCCAGAAAGAGAAAGAAAAATACCATATGAGATCACTCATGTGGAATCTAAAAAACAAAAAAAACCAAACAAAACAAAAAAACAAAGCATAAATACAAAACAAATAGACTCCTAGACATAGAATACAAACTTGTGGTTGCCAAGGGGGCGGAGGGTGGGAAGGGATAGACGGGATTTCAAAATTGTAGAACAGATAAACAAGATTACACTGTATAGCACAGGGAAATATACACAAGATCTTATGGTAACTCACAGAGAAAAAATGTGACAATGCATATATGTATGTTCATGTATAACTGAAAAATTGTGCTGAACACAAATTTGACACAACATTGTAAAATGATTATAAATCAATAAAAATGTTTTAAAAAAAGAAAAGAAACAAGGGGAGTAACTTATTTTTACATGTAACACAACCTTTCAGTGAGAATATATGTAGAAAATATGACTGACGTTTATCATTAGTTAAATTGGGCATCACCCCAATGACGGCCCTCATGCCGTCTTCCACTGCTTTGCCCAGGTGATTAGTGATATTCTGGGGAGGCAGAGGCTGACTGTCAGGTAAACATGTACTGTTCTCAGCACGGTTATACTGCTTAATGAATTCTTCACACTGTTGTAATGCTCTTAAGACAAAACAAAATAAAGACAGTTATGGTAAACAAACATAGTTATACTAAGAATTTCTACCTACTTGGACCTTACTGTTTTAAACTTGTCATAAATGCTAAATTAATTTTTTTCTATTAAAGAACTTATAATGTATTACCTACTCAACTGTGTACCAAACATGTCTGGTAATCACACTAGGCGCTAAGACTTTGCGAAAACTTGATACTATTAATTTTTTCTAAGCAAAGTTAAAATTATAAACTCAATGCAGATGTTTATAACTTTACTACCCACAGCTGTCCCCCATTTTACCAAACTCTCCAGCATAACAACCTACCACAACCCATCCCCAAACAAGTTAAATCTTTAAAAGCTAACACTGGGCACTTCTGAATTTCATTTAGATTTTTTTTCATTTCAAATGTACGCTCTTAGCTTAGGTAAAGAATATTATTTATATTAATATTGCATAATAACCTTGTATAGATTAATATTAAATACTTCCTAAACATCAGAACAAATCATATTTTTTATGGAGGTGTTGGGGATTGAACCCAGGACCTTGAGCATGCTAAGTGTGTGCTCTACACTGAGCTATACCCAACCCCCTGTATCATATTTTTTAACATGAGGTCATTGAACTGACATGTCTCCTGGCAGTCATACAAGGGTATCATCTATATCCAAGGATTCTCAAGATGCTACCCAAAATAACATGGAAATATCATCTTTAAGTGGGTCTAGTATTTCTGAAAATGCTCTTTAAATTGCAATGTCCATTGATTTTAAAAAGTCTATGAGAGATGAAGTAAGCTGACTCTGTTGGCTGAGTCTTCATGTATTATACACCACGCAAAACCCTTAAATAAAACTGTACTGTATCTCATTGCTCTCCAGCTGCTCCTTAAAACATACTCTCTGGTTAAGAAGTGGTTCCTTGTGTCTAACATGAAATAATTTGTTCTTTAGAAGTTTGGGGATGTTCACCAGAATGACCATGCTGTTACTGTTAACTCACAGGCTTTAAGGAGCACTGAGCTAATAAATTTGCTGGGAGGTGAGGTGGGAACAGCAGGAGAATATTTAATTGTTCAATATGCTATCCCTGCATTTACCAGGGTTCTGCTGAAAATTTCAAAAAGCCAGATAACTGGTCTTTCACAAACATCCAATTCTGACCTCTGCTGCCACTTCTAAGACATCTGATGCAAAGGTCCTAATTACAAAGGTTCCTAACCACCTCCTCTTAGAAGGCATGTGTCAGGGGTCATGAAGTATACAAAAGACATTTTCAAACTAAGAAACAGATTTTAACTTGCAAGAATACACCTTGGTAAGGGAGGGTAAACTTGATTACAGAACAATATGCCTTAAGGGTACTAAGTGTGATGTAACTTACAAATATAAGACAAAAATAGATGACAAGGAATCCTACAGATAAAAAGCAAATCTATTAGTAACTAGAGGCTACTAGAAATTTGAGACTATTGGAAATCTGAATAATGACTGCACATATAATATTAAGCAATTAATAATTTATAAGATATGAGAATGATATTGTGGTTATATTTTAAGAGTCCTCTTTTAGAGAATATATACTTAAGTATTTATGAATTAAATGATTTGAAATCTATAATTTGTTTCAAAATAATATAGAAAGGGAATGGATGGGTAATACATGGAAACAGGACTGGCCATGACTGCTGGTTATTCAAGCTGAATGACATGTACAACAGGGGTTATGATGCTACTGTCTACTTTTATCTCCATTTGAAATTCTTTAAAATAAGGGGTTAAAAAATAGATAAACTTGAGTCAGGCTGAAGTGGGTATTTGCTACTATACTAAGGCTGTTGAACATACATCCAAAGACAATAAGGAATCACACAGATTTGAAGTTTGGGGTTCTTTTTACAAAACAGAGATCCATGAAAGGTTAATCCCCGAGGTACAGGTATTGTACTGGACAGGCTAGAGGCCAGAGAACCAGGGCAGCAATATCAACAACCAGGATAGAGATGTTAGGAAGAAGCTGCTATAATGAGCTAGAACCAGGGCTGGAGATATACTTGGAAATTTTACATGCACTGAGGAGGATAAAATAAGGCTATTTGCAGCCACACGGATGGACCTAGACATTATCATATTAAGGGAAGTAAGCCAGAAGGAGAAAGACAAATACAATGATACCACTTATATGGGGAACCTAAAAAGATGACATGAGCCTATTTACAAAACAATAATTACTCACAGAAGCTAACACACATAGAAACTTATGTCTTTGGTAACATGTAGTTACCAAACGGGGAAGGGGAAGTGGGAGTCATAAATTAGGACTTTGGGATTAGCAGATACAAACTACTATAAACAAAATCAATAAACAACAAGGTCCTACTGTATAGCACAGGGAACTATATTCACTAGCTTGTAATAGCCTGTGATGAAAAAGAATCTATGAATTGATATCTATCTATCTATAACTGAATCACAACGCTGGACACTAAAAACACAACACTGTACATAAATTTGAAAGGAAAGGAAAAGAAAGCATGACGTGTCAGAAAAACTTACTTAGCTGATGAAACAATGAGTTGTGAATCTTTCTATGCTCTCAAGTAGCTTTGATTCTCTGGATTACGCACCATTACCTAAAAGGAAAAATTTTGAAATTTTGTGGCAATTCATAACATTCATTCATTCATTCATTCATTCACACATAACACACAGTGCTCCAGAAGACATAAACATCAGGAAGGATGATCAGTCCTTGTCTTCTAAGGGAATAACAACCCATGTGTCCTTAATCGAAAATAGTACATCTATTGCTTTACTACCAAATTAAAACATCACTGTTATAACTGTGTGTTCATAATTAACATATTCTGTGCTATAAATTCCTGGTAATCAGTTACCAAGCACTTTACAGGTCAGAAAAGAACAATCACTAATTTAATAAACAAACTGTTAAAGTTCTTAACATAGATTCATCTAGAATTCTTAAAAATTTTATATTTACCAAATGTACTTGAAGCACTCTAGAAGAGCCAAGGAATAATTTCCACTTCATCTATGCCAGAAACTTTTCATTTACACTAGATCATTTTCCCATAGATGTTTCAAAAAAAATCCCTTGCTAATCCAGTCTGGCCAACACACAGCCTATGTGTCTTGAAATTCACTGCCAGCATAAATCCTAATATACTCTGAACTTGCTTCAGTCATTCAGGAAAGTCAAAAAACAAATATACTTATGGCATACAGTTCAGTAGTACTCTTCAAAACCAAATATTATAATAAGCTGTGATCATAAACAATGTGACTGAAACAGTAGTTACATCAAGAAAGTTATTATTTAAAAAATTAAACAAAACCCTGACTGCATTTAACTATTACCTTCTACAAACAAGTTAATATATTTAAGCAGAAGTCCACATTAAGGAAAGAACTATAACATTTGGCAATATGAACAAACTTGACACGCATGATTTCATATGGCACAACACACAAACAAAAAAAACTACACTGGTCATTTAACATGTAAACTTTGGTTGCTCAAAGAATGCATTACAATTTCAACTTGGATTAGCAAAATAAAACTCAAGGGATGTTTAACATAAAACTATGACAGTCTCACACACAGAGTCATATTTAAGATTAAGTAATTTCCCCCAATATTTGTTCATACTTTTACTTTCTTAAACTCATAAGCATCTCTCTGCTCCCCATAGTGAGGCCATTAGTTTCTGTTCATCTTCATCTCTACTTAAATGGTCCACACATCTTTCACTAGGAGAAAAGAAATGAATATACATTAGCATGTCTCATCACTTCAATACTTATCCCCTTAACTAACATATAAAAGCCATCTGTACACATGCTATGAATATGCTAGAACTTCTCTGAATACTATTTATTCTAAGTTTTATTCTGTGAGATGTTAAAATATGAGGCTGTAATTTATTTTTTTATTTCCATAACTCCCCCATATCACACTGTTAATGGCTTTATTTTTAAAAGATTTTCAAGATGCTACTAGAAAGAACAGATCTTTTCAAACTGATGTCATTATTCTTTGAAGTACATGAATTTTCTTCAAGCGTTAAATAATATATTAAAATGTTTTATATATATATAATAATATATATATATATATATATATTACCTTCATAATATGATCTAGACCACTCCAAGAGCCAGAGTTCTTCTTTAAACAAGTCTCCTGCTCATTTAGAACTAAGGGACAGTAACGTGTCCAGAGCTAAATGTCCAGCCTGAAAATCAGAAACACCATTAATGATTATTGATGCACAACAAGAATTCTAAAGCAACAACTCTAGAGATTTTTATTAAAAAAAAAATACTGCATGCTACCAGCCCATAGTATTTTGGGCGGTTGTGTAATTAGGTTTGTTTGTTGTTTACTATTAATTTCTTTTTCAGTGGAGGTATTGGGGATTGAACCCAGGACCTCATGCACGCTAAGCATGTTTTCTACCACCAAGCTAAAACACCATAGCATTTTTATAACACACTAAATGCCTTTTTCTGTTAACCTAAACTTATTTAAATTGGTATCAGAAAAATCGAACTGTAGAATTTTTTTTTTTTACCGTTGGCTTATTTCAGAGAAAATCCATTATTTCCAGTAGTTGATCATTTGCTAGTTCAATAAAATACACATTGCTACTGTTATTTCTACCATATAGAGGCTCAAGGGTGAGACTGACAAACCAAAGGGTACATGTATTTCAACTACAGATCAATATATTGAATTAATTTACCACAAAAGTTGTAACAAGCAACATTGCATGAACAGGGTGTGGGTGTGTCTAAACTTTTGCCTGATGGTAAAAACGTCTCTTACTGCTATGCTTTATGTTTTTCTATTTTTAAAATAAGCCTGTTTTCATGTATTTATCAGTTAACTGTATTTCTTCTACTGTGAGCCCCCGTCAAATATTCCTTCCTTATTTTCCAGCAAAGTTTCTTGTCTTTTTTCACATTGTTCTATATATGTTCTTATCTATTCTGTATAAAAATCCTTTGTTATCTTTAGGGCTTCAGATTCACCAGTTTTAAACTACACCGCAGCGGTAGCAGCTTGAATACCCATCATGTGGCCACCATGACAGTATTATACACAAATAATGACTGAGGGCCACCAGTAGAGGGAGCACAGAGCACTCAGAACCTTATTTATAAACCAGTCTACTTTTCCTTTTTCTTCATTTTCCTTTAATTTTTTTCCTTTTTTTTTTTTAATTGTATCTTTTAAAAACACACATAGCCACACTCCAATAAAGGGCAACCTGGTTCCTGATGAAATAAAGAAGCTTTAGTTTATCAAAAGAAATGCTTTAATTAGCAAAGCTGAAAAGACCTGATTTTCTTCCCAAAGTGTCTTTCCTTTGAAAGAAGCAACTTTATATTGTTTTCCTGACCTATTTGAAACTGAATATAACTTAGATAATTAGAAATGTAAAAAAAAAAATCTAATCAACAAAAATCTTAGTATTATTAGATTTACAAGAGATCTAAAGACTTTATTTTATTCTTTATAAAAAAAAGCAAGGTTGATGTGCAAGGTGATAAACATAAAACTAGAATTCAATACTATAAAAACAGATTAAATTTTACTCAATTCTCATTCTAAGGCCCTGAAAGAGTAAAGTAATGAGATCAGTTCAGGTAAGTCAGCTCATGAGTCACAGCAGTGAAGCTGAAGACTAATGAGGCTTTCTTCATTTAGAAAAGAGAGTACATAGTAATTTGGTGTTAATATAGCAAAGATTCACAAGATTTTATGCAAAAAGGGGACTTTATTGTTTGTTTCTATAGGTATAAAAAGGACTGCTTGCTATATTCAGTATACTATAAGCTAGTATTTAAAAGTAGCCTACAGTTCAAACATTTTATTTGAAACTGGAATAGTCCTCAAAAAGTTAAAAGCACAACCAAATCATTAATAAGAATACTACTCAGCAACTGTGAGCTCTTGGATATTTGAATTATATTTATTATTCTAATAATATTAATATTTTAAGGTATCTTTCCACAGCACATCAGGAGTAGTCATGTATTTCAAGGAAGAGGTCAAATAACTAACAAAACAAACAACACTTATGTGTAGGGGATAGTCAATCTATAAAGCAATGTCTACTGTAAGATTTAAAACACACACAAAATTCAAGAATAGTTGAAGTGGGGGTGGTGTAAAAAGAGGCATCCTAACATTAGCAACTGTGTTTGGTTTTAATCATGTGGTTAACTCTTTAACACAATATAACAAAGTTATAATGGTATTTACCATCCTAATAAATTCAACGAATGATGGAGAAAATTCAAGGAACGTTTATCATCATGTTATTCAAGAGAAAACACCTGGAAAGAATTGAAAAGTACAACACTATGGGAGACAAAATAGTAATAAAGGTATATTTATTCAATCATGCAGCAAATAAAAATTACAGGCTCAAATTTCTACCATTAAGAATTAGTATATGTAAAAATATTAAAAGTACTTTTAAAAGTAAAATATGTTTCAAAAATAGCATACAGATCGTTTGGTAGAAGGTAGAAGGATTGCTTATCTACAATCTTACCACTTTTCTAATTTTTGTAATTGAAAGGCCTGAGTACACGTCAATTTTGTGTCCTGCCTTTTAATGGTAACTCATTTTCCCTCTCAAACCCCACTCTACCTGAATCTATTCCCTACTCTATCTTAACTAAACACAGCAATAACTCTAAGTCATATGTGGCTAACACAAAGCCTTCTGCAATTTTTGAGGCAAATGCTGCAGTCTTCAGTTTTGTGGGCAGAAGAAAAACCAATGCTTACATAGTTCAGATGTTGGAAATATATAAATGTTGGGAATATTTAATATATTTTTTTTTTTTTTAGTAACAAGACCAATTATCTTCTATTGGCCTACCAATCTTTAAGAAAAGCTTTAAAGAAGCCAGAAGAAAGTAGAAATAATATCAACCAAAAGCAACACAGTCATCTTAACTTAGGGAGTTACATTGAGCATAAAGGTAGCCACAGCCATGACCCCTAGGATAAGAGACATTGCTCCAGAGAAGGGCTGATGCCCAGGAATCTTCCTTCCGAGTCTTGATCTCTTACAGCAGTTAATCAGACATCCTGAGATACTCTGGAATAAGTGAATGCTCACTGAAAATGGCTTTTGAAAATCCGTTGAATCTTTATCCCTGAAACCTACAAAGAGTAAGAATTCAGATCCCTAGTAGCCTCAATGTAGTTACATTAAAACAAACAAACAAAAGCAAAAAGGAAAAGGATTAGGCAAAATGCAATAAAAATTGTCACCAGGAAAAACACAACAAAACTAAACTAAACTAAATACTGATGGGCCAGTTTAGGAACATCAGGCAGGGAACAGAATTACGTTGAGCAAAACCTCACAAGAATTTACCAAATTATAAACAAGGGTTTAAATGATTTGTTGAAAGTCACACAACAACTATGACTAAAAACTTCCTGAAAGTAATTTTCACTTTATGAATGGAAAGAAGGAAACCACCATTGTACTTTCTAGATGAAGGTGCTTCTTCTGCAGTTTCACAGATCCTTTGGATGTTTACTTTAATTTTATTCATGTCTTTTTCATTCAACAGCTTAGCTCAAGAAGCATCTTGTTCCAGTACTAAAAGTCAAATTATTTGATCTAGGCTAGCTCTATCAAGATCCATGTTCAAAAGATCTCTACTCAGTATGTACATGAGGGCAGCTGTAAAAGGGACAGATTCAACAGACAAAAGAAAAAAAACAGCAATTAGGGATATTTTCAGGGGATAAGATCATTTTGACATTTGTTCATATTTTAGAAAGCTTGAAAATGTATTCAGTGAAAACTCCCCTCTTTAAATATTCTAGGGAAATGTGAATTAAATAAATACATAAATAAAACACTGCTGCTTAAAATTTTCCTTTCTTCAGAACTTTCCTACATAAATGCTTCTAGCTCTGGGGCATCAAAGTGCTAAATGAAGGGTTTACAAAATAGTTTTTCAGCTAAATATAATCCTATTTTAAAATATCCTTCATTCTGTGTTCTTTATGATATAGTAAAGTTTTAGTTTACAATCAATAATTAAATGCAATGGTGTAAGTGTAAAATCTGTATCAGAAACAGCTATTTTTCATGTGAAATAAACACAGCTGAGTTTGTGTCAATATATAAAGCTAGGATGCTCAAAGAAGCATATTCACAGTCGTTTCTTTACAATAAACCTATCAGGTCTGGCTGAAGCAAGTAATTGTTAGAGAACCATTAATATATTCTCAAAATCATTCATATCAGGTAGAGTTAGCACACTCTGCTTATAATAAAATCTACAAGTATTGAAGGTGATGTAGGTAAGCATTAATATAACAAAAAGGTCTATGCTGGGATATTCTAATATATGGAATATTCTGTACTTAACACATTTCAATGCACAGAAACACAACTAATTATCTAAAGATTTAAGCTTTGAATCCTCAAAATTCTGACTAGGTAACTAAATGTTTACAGAGCAAACTATTTCTGGAAATTAAAATGGCACAGGAGTTGGGATATTTCCTTGAGCAAAAAAAATTCCATCTCAAAATACCGCTATTGATCATGATTAACAATGATTTTTTTCCTAACTTTGAAAATGTTAAACCCAACTTTTATATATATGCTTTACTTTTAAGAGAAAGTGTCAAAATCATAATGAAAATGAGGAATAGATTCTTTTTCATAATGGGCTATGTCCTATATTCAACATCCAAACAAAATGTCAAAAATATTTTTTAGTATCTTTTTACTTTTTTCCATGCTATTAACATCAAAAATAAATAATTTTTTCAGTACTTTTTAACTAGAGAAAATCAATACTTACAGAATTAGAATCTCCAGTGTGGTATGCTACCTATGATAACTAAATAGTGTTTTAATAGTATAAACTGACAAGTTAAGGGGGGAAAAGGTCATTAGAAAATAACCTTACTTAATTTATTAAGAGAAAATTTCGGGCATTAAGCTCTAAATATTTAGCAAATAAGACTAACTCAACCCATAATTAGGAAATATTTATAGATGAATGAAGGTATTTTTTTAATAGCCAAATAAAGTAGAATTTTTAAATAATGCTTCTCAATCCCAGAAACTTAAATCCCTGATGATATTGGGAATCATCCAAGGTGTTAAAGACCATTGCTAGCATCCCATGTGCTCTCAGGTACATTCTAAAACTGGGCGTGGCACATTTAGTAGTCAAGCTCATAACACTAGAAGAAAAGAGACTAGGTTAGGGGGCTGAAAATATCTAGTGCCTTAGTATTTTGTTTACATAGTACCAAAACAAGCAAAAGGACACGAGTTGGGGTGAGGAGGTGTCAAAGCATTGCTCATACAGATCACAATATAAAAAACATGGGTAAGCCAAATTATTAAAAACTTACTGATGTATACTATGTGATTATGCATGCTATATTAAAAAATATAAATAACACATAATCGCCTGTAGTGTATTCCTTACATTATTACTACCATTAAATTAAAGGCAAAAAAAAATCTCAGCTATCTTTCATAATGCTTCTGATTCATAAAGATTATAAATATCTACTGGGACATACTCCAAATGTCTGGATAATTCAATCAAATCAAGACATTCAATCCATTATAGTATATAAGAGATGATCCAAAGCAAAATGTACTTCAATCAAATTTACCATTTGCATGTGTAAAATTTGGGGCTAAGGTTAGCATAACACTTCTTTTAAGCATCTGGAAGCTGAATCCTATTCTATACTTTTAAACGGTCTTATCATCCAACTTTCCTTCATCCATGTAGAATTAAGTCTCTTAAATCAATCCCATTTTAACATCACTATATCCTACACCTATGATAACGAAATCACAAATGTTTAGCTTTACCCTCTGAGGAAATTTTAATGAGAAAGAGGAGGCATACAATTACCAAATATAAAAATAAGATCTAAGGCATCATGTGTTTAGAGGCTGAGTGCACTTTAAGTCACTTAACAAGTACTGATTGTCACCAGTTAACTTTTGATTTTCACCAAATTCCACTACATCACTGAAGTGCTTCACATGCTGAACAACAGTATCTAACTGCCAAGAAAACAGAAGTCCACTTCTTTGGTAACCATGAAGTAGTATAGTTACATCCGTGGGCTTGCTGGGCTCTATTTAAAAGTGTACAGTTTATCAGACAGCAACCAAATCAAATGCTGTAAAAACACTGGTAGTAGTAGGATAAGTTCATTGTTCAAAGCTGAGCACCAGGGTACTAATATGTGTTCAGGACATTAAAAGGCTATAACACACAAAATTCTACCCATGTGCAGTAAAACTGTATATAGCTGCTGTCTTCTTTGTCTTCTTCTTTGCATTTCAGTACAGTAACTATATCTTGGTAGAGCTGAGGAGGTATTGTCACAGTGTTTATCACAGTGTTTATCACTTTGGGTGGTGGTGCAGGAGCCTTAAGAACTCCATCATCTTTTTGATTTGGTTCCTTTGAAGACAGCCTCACATATTAATAAAGGTATTAAATTAGTTGTTCTAAATAAATATATAAAAATAGCAACATCTCATCTAATTGGCAAATTTAGATTAAGAATAATAATCCCCTCTCCCCCTGCCAAAGATAAAGGTCGCTAGGGATAGTTTAAAAATTTTATGCCCTACAAGGTGAGACCCAAAATGCTTTATTCACAAAAGAACCACTCAGGAATTCCTTCTGGTCTTTTTGACCTTAGATTTCATACAATTTGTTATGTGTCCCCAAGACCATTAGAAGGAACACAATTACATACATAAATAGCACTTAGAAGCAGCTCAGGATGGACAGGAAAACCACAACAGATAGAAAAATTTTTAAATAGAGGCATTTGTATATTAGGGTAAGAAAAACCAGCCATCATCTGCACAATGATGGTTCTATACTAGTAAAAGGAGTATAATATATCAACTTAAGAAGACAAGGAACTGTACATTGTATTTTAGAATGATTTCTATCCCTATTTTTGTTATTATAAAGTACTCATTCTTTGATTGCTCCAGATGGCTGAAGTGTCACCGTTAATCAGAAGTATTAATATATGGTCCTATCAGTTATTCTGAAGAAAATAATTTGATAAGAATCTGTTTCAAATGTGTTTTGAATTGAAAGGTATTACTGGAATGCAGGAAAAAGTTCTGCTCTGAAAGCAAATTAATCACTCAAAGCCACTTGAAGATTAATGTAATTTATAATACAGCTCTTAATACAAATATGAAATACACAATACTGCATTTCCATAAAGTGTGGGTCAGGAGTAAAGTAGTCTAATATTTTTTGAGGCTTTCATTTATAAGCTAGTAACACCAGAATTTCTGTTATTCTGTCCACAATCTTTACTTTTCCAATGAAAACTAAAGCCACTAAATTTTAGTGAGGAAGTCACAAATAAACTATTAGAAAAGCCAGAGACTCTCAAATTATGAATGAAGATAGCAACTGATTAATTAATTTATAATTCATTACATAAACATGAAGTGGTAAAGCACAGCTCACTTACCGTGACACTCTGAGGTTTGCTACTGGTGGCCCAGGTAGTTCTGAGTCTGGATGGTTCCAACGTCTGGCATTATATAGAGCTTTTGTAGGAGACTAGAGAAATGAGAAAAAGGTCAACTGTTTCCACCTTACTTTGGTGCCTTATAAAATTACATTAAAAAAAATAAAATCATAAAGAATAATTGAAATACAGAAATACACATCCTAGACAGAAGACAGACAGTACCTGGCCCTATAGCAGACATGGAGCCGCTAGCCTTTTCTGCCACAAAATCAACACAAGCACTCAGGGAAAGGGTACCAGGTCCCAGCCTATCTCCTAATGGCTTTATGTTCTGAGAATGTAGAAATGGTACAAACACAGAGGGAATGGGAAGGAAACAACTGACATGTGATGCAACTAAAGTTTTAACTTTTCAGAAGCCACAGCTAGTTCTATATTATATTTATCTTAGGATTCTGCAGCTTTTACTTATTTATTTATTTATTTATTGAGGTATAGTTGGTACACAACATTAGGTCAGTTTCAAATGTGCAACATAATGATTCCATACTTGTAAATACTGTGAAATAATCACCAAAACAAGTCAGCTGGTGAGTCTGAGCTGGTACTGTCTGCCACATAGCAGGCCAGTGAATCAAGAGAGGAGTTGCTGGGACAAGGAATAGCAACTTTATTCAGAAAACCAGCAGGTGGAGATAATAGCACACTAGTGTCCCAAAAAACGTTCTTACTCGAGTTCAAATTCATGTTTCTTTTATACTAAAAGGGGAGTGGTTGTGGTTGGTTGGTGCAAACCTCCTGGAACCTGAATACTTTCTTTGCTGCTGTTGATCTGGTCACAATGTTTCTATAAATCTCCACAAGACCAATGTTTTTCTCTGTTTTGCAAATTATGTGAATGGAAAGGGAAAGGTGTTCTTCTTTAGGGGTCAGAGTCTTGAGAATAGGCTCTCCTGTACATTTCAGGCTAGAGACAACATTCTTTTAGTGATTACTTTATAGCAAAGCCAATAGAATACAAAGGTTAAAATGAAACAGATCAATATGGAGTCAGGTTTGTTCTTTCCTATTTGAAGTCTAGATGAACCTCTATCACCATATATGTGTAAACAGTTTTTTTTTCTGATGAGAATTTTGAAGGTCAACTCTCTTAGCAAGTTTCAAATATGCCATATATTATTATTAAGTATGGCTACCATGCTGCTTCTTACATCTTCATGCCTCATTTGTATTAAAACTGGAAGTTAGTTCCTCTTCACCTTCACCCATTTCACCGCACCCACCTCCTGCCTCTGACAACCACCAATCTGTTCTCTTTATGTATATGAGCTTGGATCTCTTTTTAAATTCCACATATAAGTGAAATCCTCCAGTATTTGCCTTTCTTTGAGTTATTTCATTGAGCATAATGCTCTCGAGGTCCTTCCATATTATCACATGGCAAGATATCATTCTTTTATTTGGCTGAATATTCCATTGTACACCTGTATCAGCATTTCTTTATCCACTCTGTCATCGAACACCTGGGTAGTTTCTGTATCTTGGGTGTCGTAAATAATGCTGCAGTGAGCATACGGGTGCATGTATCTTTTCAAGTATTTTCTTTATATGCATGACTCACATTGAGCAGTACACCAGCAATTAACACATTGTAACTGACTGTACATTAATTTTTTTTAAAGTTAGTGTTTTCCTTTTCTTTGGATAAATATCAGAAGTGGATAGCAGTGTTGTATGGTAGTATTATTTTCAATTTTTTCAGTAAACTCCATTCTGTATTCCATAGTGACTGCACCAATGTACATTCCCATCAGTAGTGCACAAGGGTTCCCTATTCTCAACATCCTTCCAATATTTGTAATCTCTTGGGCTTTTTTTTTTTTTTTTTTGATAATAGCCATTGTATTCAGTGTGAGTGTTGTCTCATTGTGGTTTTCATTAGCATTTCCTTGATGATTAGTGATGTTGAGCTTCTTTTCATGTACCTATTGGCCATCTGTACATCTTCCTTAAAAATATTTAGATCTTCTACCCATTTTATAAACATACTGCTTATTTTTTGTTTCCTGTTGATTTGTATGATTTCTCATATGTTTTGGATATTATCCACATGACAGCTGTGATTTTCAGACAACTTCTCCCATTGAGAGGGAGCTTTTAAAGTTTGTTGATGGTTTCCTTTCTTGCACAGAAGCTTTTGAGTTTCATGTAGCCCCACTTGTTTATTTTTGCCTTTGTTTCCTTTGCTCTGGAGGCAGATCCAAAAAAAAAAAAAAATTATCACAGGGCTATCAAGAAGCTGACTGCCTTATTTTTTCTAGAAGCTTTATAGTTTCAGATCTTACATTCAAGGCTTTAATCCATTTTAAGTTAATTTTTGTGGATGGTGGCTCAGTTTCCTTCTTTTGCTTATGGCTGTCCAGCATTCCCATCAGCATTAACTAAAGAGATTGTCCTTTCCCCACTGTGTATTCTTACCATTTATTGTAAACTGACTGCAGTAACTGACAATATATGCATAGGTTTATTCCTGAGCTCTGTATTCAGTCCCATTCAATTGTGGGTTTGTGCTTATGTCAATAGCATACTGTTTTGATCACTACAGTTTTGTAATATAGTTTGATGTGAGGGAATGTGATGTCCCCAGCTTTGTTCTTCTTTCTCAAGATTGCTTTTGCTATTGGGTGTCTTTGTGTTTCTATACAAGTTTTAGGATTGTCTGTCCTATTTCTGTGAAGAATGCCATTGGATTATATTAAAGATTGCACTAAGTCTGTAGATTGCTTTGGGTATATGGACATTTTAACAATATTAACTCTTTCAATCCATGTGGATGGAATATCTTCCCATTTATTCCTATAGTCTTCAATTTCTCTCATTGAGGTCTTATATGGTAATATGGATATTGTTCATCTGAACTTGGGTGTGCATCCACTGAGGTGAAACAAATGACTAGTTGGATATTCTAATTCAATTATTCCCTGTGCCTTTGAGAATCAGATTTACCAGTGAGGAAGAAAGGAGATACAGATGTCACAGAAGAGGTTAAGTAAAAATCTCACAGTTCTCAATTTGAATTGGACGTATCTGTACAAACAACAGAGAATTTTCTCATATATGTAATACCTAGCACTTCCCACTGAAAAGACCTAGAAACAATGCTCAAGCCAGAAGCAGGGGGATACCTGTGTCGGATATTTAGTATTCAATATTATTTCCCGCTAAAAGAAAATAAGGTTTCTTGGAGAACCACTGGTGACAAGATGAGACAGTTTGAACACTAGCAAATACAGTAACTGCAGTACATTGTAATCCATCAAACAGGTTTTAATCCTTGACTTCATTTTGGTTTTTAAAATTAATTCATCATCTTTGCAGGATGACAGGGTAGCAATTCATTGTCTTGATAATGGATAAGTGAATGAAAAGAAAGAAGCATCTAATGTGCCTCTCCTCTATGAACTATTTAAATGGGTGGCCAAACAGTAGATGAAGGGAAGTGTCTCTTTACAAAATTAAACCAGCAAGAAATGAAAAAGAAATGATGTAATTAAAAAATCATACTTCTTCACCCCCAAAAGGACTAACCAATGTAATCACTGAACATTGCTGCTACCACCTCAAATATAGACACGACAACTTGACTTTGTGTCATTGGATGAAACAGCACATCAATACCTAGGGTCTCATCAAACATCCTGAATGTTAGTCTGATCAAGCCTCTGAATACCCACCTCAAGACTCAGCTCAAGAGTCACTTCTTCCAGAATGCCTCCCATGGTTGCTCTCAAACTACATAAGACACTGTATCTGTGCTCCCAGGGCCCCTGGGCTGGCTAGTTCTCCTGTAGCACAGATCATACTCTTAGCCCACTGGTCTGTCCCTGCCACATCCAGCAGGCAGGATGGGCAGCCTGCCAGAGCTCTCCCAGAGAGTGGTCTTGGCCCAGCTGGAAACCATCCCATCAGCCCTGGCCCAGCCTCACGGCCCTAAGGAGGGTCCAATTTCTTCCTCTTCCTTTGCCTGCTTTCTCCAGCTGAAATTAATAATTTTAAAGTAATTAAGCCTAGCAAACCATAACTGATTAAGAACTGTTGGTGGCTGGCAGAGCTGTAAAGCATCACTTCTGCCTAAGCCTGAGTTTGGAGGGCAGCGGGGTAGGGGCCTGATCCCAGGTCCACACTCTTGAGGCCTAACCACCCTGTGGCAGAGATAAACCTCTCTGAGCATCCAGCCACCTAGTGAGACTCTCAGGGGACTTCTTAATGAGATTAGGCAGCCCTGAGAGCTCTGCCTCATGGTGTGGAGGATTTCTATTCAATAATTCAGAGCAGGACAGAACCTGACCAGGAGGATGTGGGAGCCCTTGTCAATAAGGCAGCTCCCTCCTGCACTCCTAATTCTGCCATGGTCAGTCCAGCCCCTCAGGGTACACGGTAGCCTGGGGCAAAGTCCCCACCAGACAGAAGGATGAGCAGAGCTGGCCTGGGGTATGGGGTAAAGCCTGGTCTCCTGCTGCCAACCTGGGATTTCTCCCCCTCCTTTGGAACCTGGGTGAGCTCTCAGGGGTGACCACAAATGAGCCATCTCTAAGGCAGCAGACAGCCCTGCCCACAACAGGGCGTGGGGATAGGAAAGACCCTCCCAGGTGGAAAAGGCTGAGTCAGGGGCCAAGGTTATGGATTGTGGCTACATATAAAGTGGGGGCACAGTGTGTAAGGCCAAAACCCACTGTCCCACCCCTTCCTGGAAATAGGATGTTCACATCACACACAGTTAGGAGAAGGACCGCAGACACCCCAGGACCTGAAGGAGGCCACAGAGCAATACACCCCACCTCCTGGTCATCAGGTCCCTCTCCCTTCAGGACTTAAGGGTGTGAAGGGAGGTCCCAGTCACACCACATCCACAGGGACTCTCAGGAAACCTGGGAGGGAGCGGTTCAGACCCAGGGTCCTCTCCCTTCTCACCCCTGAGCCCATGCCCCACCAGGCTGATCCCAACCCTTCCCTCACTGCCCAAAACACCACCCACAGCTCAGCCCACTCTATCTTACATGCCTGAAACACTCACTTCCTTTACTCAAAGCCTCCTGACCTTTGGGCCAGTGCAAGTGTTCCTCCCCCAGAAAGCCTTCCCACACCGCCCAGCCTCATCTGGTCTCCTTCCTGACCCCATGGGCACAGCAAACAGCTCAAAGCATGGCTCTTTCCCTCCTAACACAGCCAGCCCCAGAGAGCTTTCAAATCCTCAAAGTCTGAGGTCTCCTGGAATCCACCTGTGAAGAAAGGTTTGGTCACCAGGTGTGGCCCCATGGCTTCCAGCCCAACCCCGATCCCCAGAGCACATTGGGGATGGGCAGAGAAGCCCCATGCTTCATGGCCACTCTCACTTCCCGGGGGGCAGCAAACAGAAGGCGGAGGGCAAGCTGGTGTTGAGTGGACCCAGCCTCCTTTCTCTTCTTTAGGTGACACCACCCATGTCCCCTCTGCCCCTTCCACTCTCAGCTCAGGGGCTGAGGTGGCCCCAGGGCATCCCACTCCACTGGCACCAGGACTGATCCGGAGGAGACTGTCTCCATGCCAGGCCCATGAGCAGCGATCCTGGGACCCTTGGGAGGCTCTTGTTAAACATTCTCCCTCTTCCTGTGGGGAAGCACCAGGGGGCTGGGCTGATTAGACATGAGCCTGCAACAGCCTGGGGGCTCTGAATGGATAAGGCTGCCTGGGAGGGAAGGCCCAATACCGGGAAGGCAGGGGCAGGGTGTGTGGAAAAGGAGGCAAAGTCCCAAGGATACCATTTGGGCCCCTGGATCCAGCCATGCCTGAAGTTATACAACCTGAGGCCTTTTCCATTATATGGCCTGATTAAACATCCATATTTTCTTAGGCTGGTACAGGTGTTCCTGACACCCACATGACTAATATAACTAACACAGAGAGTGACTTCAGGCCCTCAGCAGGATCCCCTGGTGTAAGGCTAGGGGGTGGTATTCTCAGGTGGTCCAACTTAGCAGTCCCACAAGCACACAGGGGGGCAACAGCTACCTCCTCTCAGACATGTGAGGCAGAAACTCTCCACATCACCCAGGGCACCATAGCTCAGCCTTCTTGTCACAGAAATGGGGTCCTGACAGGAAGGGGCTCTCTAAGTAGATGATCCTTGGACCCTCCCACCACCAGGGTCTCAGCCCATCTGCAGGTGTTATGCCTGGGAGCTCACTAGGACACATAGGCAAGCACTCCTGTGTGTTTGCAGGCCCACACATGTACATGCCATAGGTACAGTCACACAGCCACTCAACAAATACTTGCTCTGGTCCTGCATTGCTGGGTGTTGTGAGACACAAAAAATGGTGCCTGTGCTCCCAGATCCCACAGGTGACCCCTAAGACATGCGGGGAGATGGGCGGGATAGCATGGCTGCAAAGAGAAAGCCCCAGACCCCTCAGGTAACAGAGCAGCCAGGGAGGGCTTCCTGAAGAGTGTCCCAGAGGCAAGGCTGGAGCAGAGCTGGCAAGCAGTCCCTGTCCAGCTGCACCCCGCCATCTAGGAGCTCCCCTGGAGCACTCGCCAGCACTGCTCAGTGGGTGCTGATACTCATCACAGACCCATGCTGTCCTCCCTTTAATGAAGGTCCAGGAGCTAAGCAGCCTGACACAGCTGGACCCCAGAGCTGTGCTCCCCAGGCTCCTCCTGATGAGGATTCCATCATTAACTAAAGAGCTTCAAAGCCCCTTCAGCCCTGGCTCACCTGGAGGGTTCTAATTCCTGCTTCCTCACAGGCCAATGTGGCAGAGTCGGCAGCTGCATTCTTGCAAATGGGCACTGCTTACCCACTGTGCAGGAGTGTGGGGCAAGGGATCTGGCAGCTCAAGCAGCCATGCTCGCCAGCCCCACACCTCCAGTTGCTCCTCTCTCTCCCTCCCCAAGTCATCATCCCCATTTCACACATGTGGAGACTGAGGCCAGAGTCAGTGGGCTCCTGAGCCCACCAGAGGATTCCCAGGTGGGAGACAACAGTGGAAACCCAGACACAAATTAACATGTTTACAAAACAGAAAGAGACTCACAAACACAGAAAAGAAACTATGGTTACCAGGGGGAAAGCAGAGGGAAGGAATAAATAGGGAGTGTGGGATGAGCAGATACAAACTACTATATACAGAACAGATAAATGGCAAGGTCCTGCTGTAGAGCACAGGGAGCTATACTCACTAACCTGTAATAACCTACAATGAAAAGAATATCTATACATGCATAACTCCACCACTGTGCTGTACAAAATAAACCAACACATTATAAATCAACTATACTTCAATAAAAAAAAAAAAGAGTGGATCTGGAAGAACCCAGATCCCAGCTTATACCCAATACCCACACAGCAATCAAGCTACACAGACCCCAAGGCCAGCACCTGGAGCCCAGGAAGAGCGTCTACTTCCCCTGGGTAACCTCCCTTCCCTCACCACCCAGTCCCATCCCCATAGGCACATCTCAGAGGGGATGGACAGACCAATGGCCCTGAGCCCCTGACAGAACAGCTCAGGTGGGGAAACACCTTTGAGAAATGAGTCCCCCAAAATTATTCCCTGCTCCAGATGGTGAGCATGGGAAACCTCCTCAATGTGACTGTAGCCTTTGTGCTGGGCCTTAGTATCCCCCATGGAAGTGGCCACTGCCAGGGAGAGGCTGTGCCACCACCTCCTATTATTTCTTGCCAGCTTCTTCAAATCCAGAAGCTGACCAGGAGGGAAAGGCCAGCATGAGGTGGCAGGACGGGGCAGCTATAAATGCAACAAGCCCCACATGCTGTGGGACCACGAGTGGTTCTGAGCATGACCCCAAGCTTGAGGGGGTCTCAGAGAACAGAGGTTCCATGTGTCCATCTGTCCTATTATCCATCCAGGGGCTTTTACTGACCACCCATGACCGACAGCACACCAGGCTTGGCTCTAGGAACTGAGCAGTGAATGAGACAGACGAGTCCCCGCCCTCACAGACCTGATGCTCCTCACAAATAAACGAATAACATAACTGCAGGTGGGGAAGCTGGCAAAGAAGGAAAAGAAGGCTTTGTCAGGGAATGAGAGGGGCCCATCTTGGAGCCAAGGGGAGCTTCTCTGAGAAGGTGAGATCTGAGGAATAGCTGAGCTGAGGAGGAGCCTGTCATGTGAAGGGCCTTCCAGGTGGGGGTGGATAGCATGCACAAAGGCCCCGTGGTGGGAGCCTGCTTCACCTGTTGGGGATACAGGAAGAAACGAAACGTGGCTGCAGCAGAGATGTCAAGAGGTGTGGCGGCAGCGAAGCAGGTGAGCTCAGCCCTTTTGGGGGTACATGGGGGCTTTCAGGCCCTGATAAGGGGGTCTAGATTTTGTTCTCAGTACTGCAAGGAGCCACTGAAGGGTTTCAATAGGAGAGGAAGGTGACTGAATTAACTTTTCAGGTAACGCTGGCTGCTGCATGGACAGAGGCCTGGGAGGGAGAGCAGAGGCAGGGAACAGTAAGTGACCACAGGGATCCAGGCTGAGGCTGGGGTCATGTCGGTGGAGGTGGTGAGAACTGGACAAAGGCCTGAGATAGGGTGAGGGTCACGTGCATAGTGGGAGGGCAGGCAAGGAACAGGGAGAATGCTGGCTCGGCTACCAATCCTTCACGTTTCCCCCATCCAAGTACTAACCAGGCCCGACCCTGCTTAGCTTCCGAGGCTCGTTCACACTTGTGAGGCAAACCCTGCTTCCCTCTGCTCTCTGTATACTCCCCCACGCTCCCCAGGGCTGTCTGAGATGATGCTCACACAGCCCTGGGCACAGGGGTCCACAGACACTGGGGATTGAGAGATGCCTCTGCTTTTTAACAGGCCATCTCCAGGAGCCTGTACTAGACCACAGTTGCCAAGCACACCTCATTCTTCCCCTCAGTGAGGTTCCTGGACTGGCTCCCAGGGCCACCCAGGTGACTGCCCACAAGGCTTCTACAGTGAAGGAAGGAGGAATGGAAAAGTCTGGAGTCCAGGCCCTAGAAGACCCCATGTGCTGTGATTCTGTAAAGTCCATATATAAAGAGTGTACATGGGTAGAAACAGAACACAGGATGGAGTCTGGGGCAGAAATGCAGCCATTTGTGGTACATCAGTGATTCCCCACAGACAAGATCCCGTGTCCCCTGCTTACTGCCCAGTGACCCCATGTGGAGCCACAGAGTAAGCTGGGGAGCTGAGCAGTGGGATCAGGCTGGGCCTGGCCTACTGAGCATTTTGGAGGTGGGTAAGAGAGACGCAGACACCCTGCGGGCTGGCTCAGGGCTGGGAAGGAGAGGCAACCCTCTGGAAGGCATGACTGAGACTCACAAGCTCTGAGCAGGCTGGACTATAAACAGGCAGGTGTGAAGTCACACACTGGAATCAGTCACCTGCACAGGCTCCAGGAGGGGTTCTCTGATGCATCACCCTTTCTTGGGCAAAAGTTCTGGGCTTGAGGACCTGAGCCTCACCCAGACCCATAGCAGGAGTACTAACTAGGACTTCATTAGAGTCAGCAGAGCATCCAGGGCAAGCAGTGACTATGCCTCTCCCTCTGCACTGGTCAGACAACCTGAGGACAGTAACTGTGGCTCCTGTTTCCTGAGCGCCTCTTTAGTGCCAGGCACCAGCTTAGTTCTCCACTGTCATTACCTAATTTGGTCCTGGAGACAACCTGTTAAGGGAGGTACCACTATCCCCATTTTGTAGGCAGGAAAGCTGAGGTCAGCAAATTAAGTCCCGTATCAAGAGACATCAGGGATGCTGTGTGTTAAGTGGGGAAAGGACAGAATGAACAAATCCAAAAGAGAACCAAGTGAGAAATATTCAGGCTGCAGGATGTGAAGCCTGAAAAAGTCTGCGGGGCACAGTGGCTGTCTTTAAACATTTAAAGGGCTGTGGGGTACAGAGAGCCTTAGGCCAGTGTATCCCAGTGTTATGGCCCTCGGAGCTGCAGGGATCTCATCCCACATGTATGGGCCCTGAGGCCCTGGGGGGCCAACGCCCTAAGTAAGAGCCCAGGATGGAGGGAGTGGTTAGTGAGGGCAGGGGCCCTGGAACCACCCAGGACTGACGGGGAGCAGCACCTGATGTCTGCAGCCATGACACGGAAGGCAGCCAGGACCCCGGGGCTGAGCCAAGTCAGGGCCCCTCAGCACCTGGCACCAGTCTTGCAAGATGGGCACCTCTGTGACAAGCCCCAGGAGCCCAGCCCAGTGCCAAGTTCAGGTCTTAAAACTTTGGGCCTGGAGCTCAGATTAGGTTCCAGAGTGTGGCCCCTCCCTTCCTCCCAGGCCTCTGGATACTCAGACAAAAGGATGGAAAGAAGGCCCCAGCCCTAGTCCAGGAGCAGAGCTAAGGCAAGACCTAATGCCTCTGCCTCTGCATCAAGAAGAAAGGCTGTGTGGGGAGGAGAGAGCACAGAGACAGCCTGCCAGGCCAGGCCCAGGCTCAGCCTGCAGGGGCTCATGCCATGTCAGGGCCGGTACATGGACAGACTGAGCCAAGAGCTGTAGCCAAGGGCCTCGGGAGGATGGTGTCTAGACAGCGGGGTCCATGTCTCTGCCCTGACCTGGGGGTTGGTAGACCCAGGCAGGGCCCAGAGACCAAGGAGTGTCATGCACTCTTTTCCAGGGAACAGGAGAACAGAGCAAATGGTAGCCAGGACACAGAGAACCAAGGTCCACATAGGGTGCAATGTGCCACTGCCCAAACCCTTAACCCCACCATGGGGCTCAGCACGCCGCTGCTGGGCACCCCAGTGGACAGCTGCTTGCCGACAGCCTCCTGCCTGCTGTGCATACATCACCTCTCTAGATCCACCACCACAACACTGAGGTAGCCCAACTTCACAGACACTGAAACTGAGGCTAGAACAAGGCTAATGACCTTTAAAGATCACACAGCAGATCAGTCACAGAGCTGGGATTTGAACCCAGCTCTGCCTGACCCCTTCCCACCAAATAAAGCAAGTTATGGGCTCTGTGGCCCGCTGCTTGGGGGCTGGGCCAGGCTGGCTGGATTCTGGCCCAGATGCGCACTCAGAGCTGTGAGGCTGCAGCAAGACTGCAGTTCCAGGCAGTGACAGGCTATGGGTTCCCAGAGCCCTGGACCACACAGGTGGCTCCAGGCAGCCTCTCTGTGAGTCACATGATCAATATCAACCTGCTTCCCTGCTCTTCTTCCCCTCAGCCTGGCCTGGTGCAAATCCATTCCTTTCCTGGTCAAACAGCGCCCACCTCTGGCCCAGGCAGGGATGGCAAGAGAGCACAGCTCCTCCAAACCTGGAGGAGGGCAGCCGAAAAAGGCAGGCCAAGGCACAGAGGGGCCATGAAATGCTCTGCCTCCAGGGTTGTGCTCCTGAGAGAGGAGACCACAGGACTAGGTGCCAGAGGCTCCTCCATAGGCAGTGAAGAAGACACCAGCCCATCCAGGTCAGGGGAGGGGCACCACCCCAGACACCTGGCACACAGACACACCCACCCACAAACACTCAAAACAACAAAGAGGGCCCTGAGCCACACACACCTGTGCCACCAGCGTTGGGAGCACACACTGGCCCATAGAGCTGGAAATGAGCCTCACAAGCCTGCAAGGTAGTCCGGAAGGAGCCCAGCCCACCTGCTCACAAGCTCTCCACTCCAGCCCCGCAGTGCAGAGCACTCCTTGTGCCATGGCTTTGCGGGGCCAGGGAGAGAGCGTGTACCTTGCATAACACCACAACTGCCCAGGGGCACAGGGGGCCCTGCACAGCCCAGCTGGTAACAACCCCACTGGTCCCCAGTGCTGTGCCACATGGCAGGCCCCATCCCTGTTAGCTCTGGGCACAGCGGCCATCCACTCACCTTCCTGCAGGGCCTGAAAAGGATTGTTGACCTCAATGACCTTGATGGAGTAGGTGATCTTCTAGCTCTGCAGGATGTCATTGCTGAGGCTCTGGTCTGGTGCAGCCAGCTGGAAATGCCGTCATCCTTGGCCACATTCTCCTGGAAGATGGCACCTGGAGGAGAGGAGGGGTCAAGACCAGGCCTAGAGAAGGCCTCACCTTCCCCACCCAACCCCCACCCTTGGCCTTCAGATCATGGTGCTGGCAGGACTGCAGGTTGCCAGGTGGTGGGAATTCTGGGCTGGAGTTTCAGGTGGAGAGGATAGTTTAAAGTTCTCCTTGGTCCACCAGCACAGAAATACACCCGCCCCCATAGGCCAACACACCTGACATGAGTCACACATGCACATGGCACATGCTGCCACCAGGTCACACAAGTCTCTCACAATCAAGCCACTTCATGTATGAGCCATGCCCCACAGAATGGACTGAGTCAAGCTGGCATGACATCAGGCAGCACCTAAAGGCACTGACATGGCCCCAGGAGTGCCATTCCAGGAGCCAGAAAATTTCCCCGCAGGGCAATGGCCCCGGCCCCAATCCCAAAAATGGATTAATGACTTCCTTCTGCCCTGCTGGCCTAGAGCAGAGCAAGCAGGTCCGTAGTGGCTTTCCTGTGCCAGGGGGCTTTGTTATGCAGGGGCTTTTGATGACTGATGACAGGCAGCTCAGTGCCAGTCTGGCTGCCTGGGCTCTGCCTCCTGCTCTCCAACCCTCCCCACTTTTTCTGCTTCCACGTACATTGGGGGGTCTCTGGAAGGGGGGATTGGAGAATGTTCCTAGACTCATTGCCTTCTGACACAACAAAGCTGAGGAGCCCAAAAGGGGCCTTTCTTAAACCATGAACAGCTCCTCCAGGGTGGCCTCCAGCTGGACCTTTGCATTCTTGCCTTGGCCAACTCTGTGCACTTGCACCTGAGAGCAGTCAGACTCGCCAGAGCCTGGCTCTGCAGCCTGGACAGCTCTGGAGTCCTCCCTCCTCTCCAGGTCCTGAGGGTCATCATAGTCCCAGGGCTGGGCCCAATGATTCCCCAAGCTGGGGACTGGGCAGGAGGAGGGAGGTCCCCTTCCATGCTATACCCAGAGCTGCAATGCTGACCTCAGGACCCAAGCCCCACTGACACCACTACCCACCACTGGGAAGCAGGCTTGGCCAGGTCTCTGCCTGGGGATTGCAGTGCATCAGCCCAGATTCAGTCCCTTACCACCCCTCACACCCCTGCCTGGCCTGTCCCATCATTCCTGCCTTCTCACAGCTCCCAACCCCCAGTTTCTCTGGGCTCCCTGGTCTTTCCCAACTTCCATAAAGGCTACTGCCAAGGAGCTCCCCAAAAACAACCCCTGTCAGTCCCCCAAACCCACCCAACTTTCTGGGATTTCCCCACGCTGCTACCAGCTCCCACACACTCCCCATTCACAGGCCCCTTCCTCCTGTACTCTGTCTCTTCTTTCCTCTCCTGGTTCTCCCTCCATTGGTCTCATCCTGCTCATCTTGCACACACACACTCCCCCAACACACCACTGCCCAGGCTTCTCGCCTGGCTCTCACCCCCTACACCATCTGCCAGGCCCCAAGACTTAGGCCACGGGAAACTCTGGGACTGTCCAGGATTGGGCTTCCATCGCCACAATCAGATACACACACACACCCATACATACACTGAGAGATACACAGATACCCACCAGGGAAACAGGCAGACACTGTCCACTCTAACAGGCTGAGAGACAGTCATGCACGCACCAACACAAGCTAGGATGGCCCCAATGCCCTCTTACAGTGACATCAACATGGTACCAGGCACGTACACAGCAACACACGCTGACAACACCCACCCACCCACATTCACCCATAGTTCTTGTTGGGCCTCTTCGATCCTGCCCTGACAACTTGGTGAGACCAGGGCCCTGTCTGCCCCAACTCCCCGCTGCTCTGAGCTGAGAGTAAAGGCTAGTGCTACCCAGCCTGAAGCCCAGCCAGGATCTAGATGTGCCTCTAGCCCCAGGTTGCACACAGCCAAGGCCCTCAGTGTCCACAGAAGTCACAAGGCACCCCCAGGGTACTGGAAACCTGGGGAACAGCGGGAGCCCTTGGGAGCAAGGCGCTGCTCATGCACATCTCCCCCACAGGGCGGCATGGCCTGGCCCTTCTTGGAAGCATCGCCCACCAAGCCCCTAGGCCCAGGAACAGCCAAGGTTGGATGTCTCCTGGCCCCCACACCGCTGGGGCCCCCCCTTGCTCAGCCTCAGTCCTGCCTCCCACTACACTCACCGAGGTGGATGACGGAGCTGACCTGCACTGACAGGCATTGGAATATCCAGTGGAGAAGTCACAGCATCAGAGTTTCCATGTCCCCTGGGCGTGCGGCTTATCTGCCCAGGCCAGGGCGAGGCTGAGGGCAGTGCAGAAGCGCTAGTCCGGAAGCAGCTACACCCCGGTTCCCGGGGAGAGCCGAGCCCCACGGCGCATCTTCACCCGTGTGCCCGCCCCTGCGCCCGGTGCCCTACCCAGCCCAATGTGGTCAGGTCCCCACTCGGACTTCAGGAAAGGCTGCGGCAGCATGACAGCCCGAGCCCAGGCTGGTGCAGCGGGGCGGCTAGCGACGGCAACGGCGGCGGCGGCGGCGCTTCCCGAGGCTCCTGAAGCTTCAGAAGCAGCGGAGGCAGTGGCAGCGGCAGCCAGGCCGGCGCAGCAGCTTGCGGCTGGCAGCGTCCGGGCGCCTGAAAGGAGCGAACTGCGGAGGACACCCCGCCCCCTCCCCCTTGGCTCCGCTCCCCACCTCCGCCCGCCTCCCTCCCCTCTGCCCTCCTCTAGACCACGTGACTGCGGAGTCTCAGCCTCGACCTGAGGTGCTCTCCTGCTCGCAGCTTGGAGAGGGTACCAGGTGCTCCTCACTCCCAACTGGGGGGATACTGAGGCCAGCAGGGTGGTGGGGAACTGCCGGGGCTGTGGTGTGCAGAGACTTGGCAGCCCAGGGCCTCACGCCCTCCATTTGCCAGGGACATGAAGATGAAGAAGGGTATGACTCAGACAGCTCTTGGGGGTTCCCAGAGACCCCTGGCGATCATAAATCTCAGCCGCTGAGTGCCTCATGTCACAACCCCCGCCCTGGGCAGAGAGGCCCTTGTGAAGCCAGGCCAAGGACAGCCAGGACAAAGACGGGGAGAGACACTGAGCCAGGCACCAGGATACAAGGGGACCTGCCATGGCCAAACATCTGGAGCAGAGGTGTGGTGAGCTGGACCCTAAATGGCCCCAGGGACCTGGGTGGGGGCCCATCCCCCACCCCACAACTCAGGGCTCAGCAGCCAGTCAGGCAGGACACTTGGACTCTAAAGCCCAATTCATGGCCAGAAACCGGTGCATCCCTCACCTCAATGCCTGGAGGTGAGGAGCTTTCCAAGCGGCTGGCCTGCTCACACTCTGACCCTGCATAGAGCCTTTTACACATGAGCCGGGGTTGAGAGTTACTTTCTAGTACCCAGGGGTGAGCTGGGCTCTCTACACCGCTAAGTGAATGTTTCTGGCAAGCCATCACCACCAGATGTAAGTTAAACTATTTGGGCTCCAGCCTGGGAGGAAGTGGCAAGACTGAAGAGTAGCCACCATTTCCCATTGCCCCACCCCCCCACAAGTTTCAAGGCACACCCAAGATTTTGGGGAGACAGCTGAGCCTTCCCAGACCAGGACTGCACAGAAGTTTGATCTAGAAGCACCTGGCAGAGCCTTCTACCAGGGTCCCATCCTGGAAGCCCAGGAGTACCCATTAGCCCTGTCATTGGCCTGGCTCCAAGGCCTCTACCTTGATCAGGATCAGGTGCTGGGCATGACAGATTCAGAGATGCTTTCCTGGAACTCCCCGCTCAGAGCAGAGGCAGACAGTTAAACAGATTATTAAAAGATGTGGTAAGGACCCCGAGCAGCATGTATGCACAGGTATGTCCTGGGCTGTGATCTAGCCTGGGAGGAAGGGCCAGGGGATGGCTGCCTGGAAAGGTGACAGTTCTAAAGGCTGAGTGAGGGTTACCAAGGGAGAAGGGAGGCTTTCAGGCACTGAATGCTGCTTAGCCAGCCAAAGCAAAAAGAAAAATTAGTGTGTGTGCGTGTCCGTCCATCCGTCTGTCCATCCGTCCCAAACTGCCTGCCACAGAAGACATTGACTAGTTTTACTCTGGAAAGATGGAGGGGGAGGCTGTGCAGAGGGGCCCAGTGCAGGCTTGGAGAGCAGTGAGGCAGCCCTTGCAGTGGCTGATGGGACTGACTCTGTTGGTCAGGGGCAGCCTAGGGGAGAGGAGAAGCTGGTCTGGAGAAACAGCAGGGAGCCACATGGGCTGGCAAGGTGACTTCCAGAATGAGGGGCCAATGAGCAGAAAGTGAAAATTGACCGTGCATGCAGGAGGCTGAGCTGTCCAGCTGGGTGTGGTGCTCACACAAAGGCACTTCCTCAAGAAATCTATCCTGACCTTGAATTGTAAAACATGACCCACTCAGGCTCTACAAACTCTCCATGTCTCCATCCTCATTCCCTGAAAGTTCAATAGTGCACTGGCTGAAAAGTTATAGACAGAAGAGAAATAAATAAAGGATGGGTTTTATTATATAACAGTTTGGTTCCTATAGGGACTGTCTCCACCTCAGAAGCATGGTAGTATATTCACCCTCTAGGGGCTCAAACTTGAGATCAAGAGCCACATTGTCAGGGATTCCACAAACACACTTGTTTGGACACCTGCAGTATGTGAGTAAAGTAGGCACGTGATAATTCTAACCCAGTTAGAAGTTCTTCTTGACCTTATGCTAGGTAGAGGTAGCATGATTGCAGTGAGGTCAAGTAGCAGGGAACCATACCCAGGCTATCTTTTTCAAGTGCAAAACTCAGGCCTTCACACCCTGATCACTGCCAAGGCTCTATACCCAGGACATGGAACACCACAGAGGCCCCTTGTCCTTCCCACCACTGCCCAGAGGTCTTTCTGCCTCTGCCATCTGATGATGAGAAGCCCTGTAGGTCCCTGCAGTAGGCTTCCACACGGGTTGAGATGAGCCCATGAGCTGAGTCAAGGGAAAAAAATGCACATCCCAAACTGAGAAAATAGCAAAAGATAAAGTGTGGAGGTAGAAGCACATATAGAAACACAGAGGGGAGGAGAGCAAGATGTGGAGGAGTCAGTGGAGGGGCCAGGATGGAATTTCCCAGAAGGGTCCTGGTGGGAGAATGCTGAGGCCAGTTCACTACTTTTCAGACATGTCTCTACAGAGCAGGGGCCTAAGGTGGCCCTAGGCAACCAGAGACATGTAAACCATTATGTCTTTAGTGGGCATCATAGGTTTGCCAGAGGGCCACTGATCCACAATAGAGTCAAGACTGAGGGGTGAAGCCCTTGTCCCCTTGGCCACCAGGGAGCTCACAGGAGGCTTATCCACCTTGACTCTGCACACCACACTCTGTGACAGTGCCTCTGTGACTCTGTGCCCTCATGAGGGATGGGGCTTCAGGTGTCCACAAGTGAGGTGTGGTCCCAGGTCTCACTGGATCCCAGACTCACATCTGCTCCACTTCGGTGATGGGATACCCAAGTGTCACCATTCCTACTGAGGTAAGAGCTACAAAGTGGAGACCCCAGATGCTCTGTGAAATGAATGTGAGAGGCTCAGCCCTTCCCATCTCATCCCATCCTACGTCAGGTACAGCCTGGCCTGCAGCCTCTCCGAGCTGAACCCCCACTTTCCCAGAGTCAGGGATTAGGGGACTTACATCTGCCTGGAGCCTTTGCTCACCTGGCAGATAACTCCTTCCCCAGAATCAGGCGTCCAGCTAGACACAATCCCTAACGAATCAGATCACCCTGTTCATGGACACACCCATCTCCATGAGCAGTTTTTCTTGCCCGTAAACCTCTTCTTTTATGTGTCAATGAAATTAAATTTTGATTGATTTACTCTGTCTGGGTATCACGGCATTTTATCACTGTGTAAACCCAAAGGATGAAGATGCTACCTTCTGGGGATGCTTCTGAGGACTTGGCTAGGATTGGGGCTTTTCCGCTAAGTGTCTCTGAGACATTTCTTCGTGTTAGCAGAGTGACAGGAACAGATTTCTCTTTTAAACTTCCATCCTTTGGATCAGAGGGAGTGAGAAAGGGAAGCAAAGAGCATGAATCCAGGACAGTGTCAGTGGTGGCCTGGACAGGAGGGGGAGGGAGATACAGAGAGGCGATGAATGCATTTGGAGTTGGGACCCAGGGACAGGGGAGGAGCTGACTGCATGTGGGGTGAGGAAGAAAGAGGGAGCAGACAGAGCCCTAGAAGTTCTTGTTTGAGCAGGTGGGGAGATGGAGCTGCTGCAAAGATCAGGGAGGGGTGGGAAGAGAGTTCCAAAAGGCAGCTTGGAGCCAACTGAACCTTAGACACTTATGAGAGTAGATCAAATTTGATACACCTTCCTCATGAAATCATTGGAAGAAACTGATTCCCAGGGAGTTTCCACCAAGGCTGAGGGTCTTCCTGCTCTTGTGGATAAAAAATCCTATTGTTCCTGGGGAAGGTGATTGTTTATACTGGGGCTGGAACTTGGGGAGAGGCATGTGAGGACAGGAACACAGAGGCAGCACCAAATGAGACTGTCAAATATCTCTGGTGACAGCAACCCTTCTACTGTCCATCTGTCCCTGCACCACTGTGTGTCCAGCCAGAGAAGGTGATCCTGCCAGGCTGTGTGCCCATGAAGGGGACAGTCTCCCTGCCCCCAACACTGTGGTTCTGAGTGTGGACAGTGGAACCAGACTGTGTGAGTCTGTGATCCCAGCTCCAGCCCTGCTACCTGTATGGCCTGGAGTCATGGTGCTCTGACCTGCTGGCCAAGGCTTGAATCACTTTCCTCAGGTATGCTTTGGAAATTAGAAACTGTCAGACCTCAGGAAGCTCTTGTCCATCCCTCCCATGTGAGGGCAGTTTTCTGCAGGCCACACAGAGAGTGAGCCCTGGCTTACAGGTGTGCAAAATCACACACACAAAAACACAAACACATAGACACACATGCACAGTGACATTAAATAAGGACTAGGGGGTGGGGTCAGGAGAGGAACAGATGTGAGGGTGCTAATAAGACAAAAAACAGGGGGTTGGAGGCATCACCTACAAGTGTCACCACTCCCACACTTTTCAGGTCTTATTTCTCATGCATCTGAGGACATCCCTAGAAATATAAGTTAGAATCAACCCTACTGTGCAGTAGGGGAGACCATCCTGGAGAAACACCAGAATAAATCCAAGATGGAGAACAGGTAAGAATGAGGACTTGAGTCTGGAAAACAGGTCGTCTCCTCACAGTTGCAAACAAACCCTCCCTGGAAGCTGTGGAGAGGGCGGGGCTGCTGTAACTGTGGAAGATGTGGGTTTGCGAGGAGAAGGGGTGAGCAGACAGCAGCCCAGAGGGCTGTGTGTGGAGGTGTTGTCTGAGGAGGGGGTTCCAGGAAGTGGACCCCAGGAAATGATGTCACTTCCTTGACAACAGATCCCAACAGAAATGGAACCTGGTTACCAGGCACCCACATTCTAGTGACGGCCCCAGAGCCAGCGCACTTGGCTGGAGACATTTCACAGAGAAACATTTTCTCTGTTTCATGACCTCCCGGGGCTTCTCCTCCAGGAAACCCTGGAGTGAGAGGTTTCTGAGAGGCTGTAGGCGTTGGCTGAACCATCAATCCCGACGCCTCTGATCTGTTATGAGGAGGTCACCTAAGGTAACACAGGGTGCCCTGGAGCAGGCCAGTCCTGGCCCAGTCTCCTCTGGGAGCCCTCCCTGGGCAGGCCCACTCCATCTCAGGGTAGGGGGACTTGAGGGGAGGTGTCCCCTTTGGGCAGAAACAGGTTATTGAACACGTGGTAACCCTGTCCTGTCATGGCCACACCTGAGGACAGGGCTGGCAGGGGGGAAAGAGGACTCCTGAGGGGTCTCATCTGTGCCACTGGGAATCCAAGGCCCTCACGTTGTCAGCTTTTTGTCCCTGATGGAGGTCTCTACAGAGAGTGATTTGTGTGTGTCAGGACAGGAGATGCATTATGGGTCTGAGAACCAGTCAAGACAATCAGACAGGGCTCTGAGATTTCTGCATGGCTGCTGGGCACTGTGTTTGCAGGATTCCACATAGCACATGGGTCAGGACTTGGTCCATGGAGTCCCCTGCTCCTTCTCCCTGCATGAGGGGCAGGTGCCCCACGACACCAACAGGGCCCAGGACGGGCTCTGGGTGAGTGCGAGTGACGAGACTCCATCCTAGGAAGCCCCGGGTCCCAGAGCTGGTCCCAGAGCTGCCCCGCTCCTCCCCTGGGCTGCCTCTTAGACACCTGCTGGTAAAGGAATCTGATTCCCTGTCTCCCCCACCTGCCCTCACAGCCCAGGCCCTGCCCTGGCCAGATGCAAAGTCAGTGACCACATATGAATCAATCTCAGAAAGAGACTTTGACAAAACTTCAGTTCATGTTCCATCAAGTGTGTTTCTGTATTTTTCTACATTGTCCCGTTTTCCTCCATCCCCACGTATCCACATTTGCCTGACAATCTTGATCCCTCCCATCCCAGGATCAGCCTCTGTTCTCATCTCTAGAAAGGGATGTTTTGACAGCAGTCACAGGGATGATGCAATTCATGCAGGGAGGTGCTGTCACTGCTGTGCTGACAAAGTGATCTGAGATATTAAAGCATTTAATCATCGCCCACCAACCCTTGTACTGGTGATGCGAGAAACTTGAATCTGCTCAGGGCTCCCCTGTTCCACCTGAGGCACAAGAGCTTAAGGCTTGAGGATTCAGTCTGAGCTCCATTCCCAAACCCCTGGTGGTCCCCTGTGCTGCCTCTGACTAATGTCTGTCCTCTTTCCTCCCCAGGGGGAAGATGTATCATCAGTGAGCACAGATGAGACCTATAGGGTGTGGGGCCTCCAGCAACAAAGGCTGGAGAACCTAGTGGCAAACCTGCTGCCTGCTGTCCTGGGTGGCCACCCCTCCTATGTGAACACATTTCTGGGCAATTATTGAACTTTTACCACCGCCCAGCAGGTGCTGGACCATCTGTTCCAAAGTTGAGCACTCTGCCCTCATGGTACATTGGTAACTCAGCCGTCTACTAGCAGTCACAAGTGGGATTGTCACTGTACCTCTCTGAGCCTTAGTTTGCCTCTCTGCACACTGGGGTCAAGAGAGGATCAGGCCCTAGGAGGGCTAGGAACAGAGGGGGTCCTTCATGGAAAGTGCTTTCTGGGGCCCTGGGTCCTGGAAAGGTCAACTGGAGGGGCTGTTTTTGGACTAACTGGTCATTGTTCTCCTGCCCATGTGGAAGCCTCTGCCTCCTGTGTCACTGGGACTTTGGCCTTGGGTGGAACTCTTTTCCCATTTCAAAGGGGGTAGGTAATTCCACTAGCTGTCCCTGTCCTAGGAGAATGAGAGCAGGGAGGGAGAAGTGGGGTCCCAGGCCCACTCAGATCTTTGTGATGGGGTGGGTTGGGCTCATTCATTCCTCAGACTAATAGGAAGGTCCACTAAGGACCTGCCCTTCTCTAGGAAAAACCATCATTTAATGCATCCAGCAGACAACAGCCCTGCCCTCCAGGGCTTCCATTCTCCCAGGAGTCACACTGTCACACAAGACATCACATCCAGGTAGTGCTCCCAGGACAGTCCATGTGACACCTTCCTGGTCTCCTCTGTGGGCCTTCCATGCAGGCCTGTTTCAATTCAGCGACCTGGGTCTATGCTATTGAACACTGTCCAGGGCTGGGGAGGCAGGGGTGTCCCCAGATCTGGTATCTGCCCCAGGAGCAGGCCATGACTGTCCCCAGCACAACCTCTTCTGATTCCTCCATCTCTTCTCCCTTGGTGGGCTCCAGAGCCCAGGCATTTTTCTCAACATGGCCTGTGCCTCCCTCACCCCTCAGGGTCATGGAGTTTGAGGCAAAGGAGGAGATGCGGATTCAGCAGGTGCAGTGGATGAAGGGGGTGCAGGGCCTGACTCCTCCAGCCCCACCAAGGCTGGAACCTCGGGCGCCCCCCAGCCCCTAAAGTGGGCCCCCAGCCAGGTACCCATGTGCCCACTGGAGCTGAATGCAAAGGTAACAGGGGCTTAGGGATGGCCACCGTCCCCGCATCAGTCCTTTTCCCTCATGGGGCTCACTGGTCTTTCAACCTCAACAGCCACCAAGAGTGATCTCAGCTGCCCTTTGTCACTCTGGGGTATTGACTTGGTCAGTTTTGTAACTTCACTCCCACCTCCCTAAGGACCCCACATAAAGTCTGCCTGGGAAGTGGGCGGGATGGGGAGACACTTGGAAAATTGGAGTTTCCCACTTCCTGACTTCATTTCGTCAAGGTTCTCACTTCACTTCCTCACACGTGACTCTCTCAGAAGCTCCCCCTTACCTCTCCCTCCTCATTCCCCATCATTGTGGGTGAAGATGCGGCTAGTCTTGATTCCAGCCACACCCATGTCCACGTCGTCCAAACAGTCCGAACTGACACGAGCGCTGCGTGATCAGGAGCTGGACGCAGGAGCCCCTCACCTTTACTTCCTCCTCCTGCTCTGCCCCAGTGTGTGTGCCCAGCAAGGTCGGCCCCAGGGCCCAGCCCACCCCCCCACAGCTACACAGATCCCAGTGTCCCTGGGAGACCATGGAACCTAAGGAGATTCCCCCTGAGACTGAGAGTATGTGGACACCATGGAGGAGCTGGTGGGGCCTGTCCCCTCAGCCACTGGGGAGCTCGATGCAGAATTCCAAGAGGACAAAAATGAACTGAAGCAGGAAAAGAACACGACCTACACGGACCCGGATCTCCTGAGCTACACTGACAAGCTGTGCTCCCAGGAAGACTTTGTCACCAAGGTGGGCTGGGCTTGGAGCCTGGGGGCTGCAGATTCCAAGGACCGGCACTCTCAGCACCAGGATTGGGGTTCTGCCCAGGCCTTTGGGATTTAAGCTCTGAACCTTGTCCCTGAGCTGTGTGTGTGTGTGTGAGTGAGGAGTGAGTGAGTGAGTGAGTGAGTGAGTGAGTGAATGAGTGAGTGAGTGAGTGAGTGTGTGTGTGTGTGTGTGTGTGTGTGTGTGTGTGTGTAGCCAACTGCCTCAGTGGTTTAAAGCGTGCCACCTTGTGGAGGACAATGGGCTGGGTCTCTGTTTTTCACTTTCCCTCCAGGTATTTATGGCTCACAAGTTACTCCAGGCCAAGGGTACTCACAGCCTCTTCCTTCTATCTTAGGTGGAGGCAGCTGTACCCTCAATTCCTGGTGGACTTGCTTTCCCAGCAACCACAGCTGGATCTCTTGGTCCTAGCTGAGGATTTGGAACAGGAAGAAGGACTCACCCGTGAAGAGGTGAGCCAGAGGAGGGAGGAACAATCAGGGAGACAAGGGAGGGATGGACCCCAGGTAGAAGAAGGAAGGCAAGGGACACCCAGGTAACCAAGGGAGGCAAGGACCCAGGTCAACTGGGGAAGGAATGGGACCACAGAACAGGAGGCCCACATGGCTCTGTTCATCCCTCCCCTGCCTGAAAGGCCTGGCACTGTGGAGGCTCTGCTAGGGACTGGGTGCAATGCAGGACCATAGGAAGGAGAGGATTGGGGCCCAGAGGGAAAGGAAGGACACACAGCTGGAGTAAGGCCTAGGAGGACAGCAGGAGTGCTCCACTGTCTGTACTTTGGAGTGCTGGAGACATCCCCACTCCTGCTCCCCAATGCCATCATGCCACCGCCCAGCCCTCCTTCTCCCCTCACCTGTGTATGCAGTACAGTCACTGTCCACCTCCTTCCTACCAGCTGGTGCAGAAATGACTCCTGACCCTGAAGGAGGAGTTGGGTGTGTGGGCACCCACCAGTCACAGTGCTCTCTCCTTTTGGACTGAGGTCCTCGTGAGTTTGACATTGGCCAAGATGCCCAGACGCATGACCAAGGTCCCCAGCTAGGGGTCAGTGATGAAGACAGCCCACCAGACACTGATTTCAAGGAACTTCAAAGGTGCTACCGAACAGACAGTGGCCTGTTCAGGACCAAACGCTTTATTATCTCTCCAGGACATCACGATTTCCCTCCATTCCAGACTGGACAGCCCCTCTCTCCTCCCCAGGGTAAAAAGCACACTGCACGGAGCCTGGGACCCGGGGATGCCTCAGTTCTCAGAGAGAGGTCTCCTATTAAAGAGGCCCCAGGGCCACGGGATGGGTTCAGTGAGGACAAGGAGAAGCTCCCCAGCCTGGCCTTCCTCTTGGCCTCTCAGTACAGCCTGTGGCCCTGGGGGATGTCCCAGAGCTCTGCCCCAGGGCCCTTGAGATTTGTCTGCCCTGGAGATTCGGGGGCTCCCAGAACCCCTCCCCTCAAAGAACTGGCCTCAGCCCAGCTCCTCCACCAGCTGCCAAGTCTAGGACGCGGGCTCTAGTGGAGGCCCAGTGCCTGCTGGGAAGCTGTCCCTGCCCAAGCCTGACCTCGGGATCTCTGGGAGGCCAGTCTTGACACTGGGGTTGGTTCACCCCTTACAGGCAAAAAAAGAGAAGGTGTGACCTGTTTGTCACAGGGGGTAGGAGGAGGAGAAACAGGCACTGCAGCCAGCAGGGAACAGCGTGCCACCCCTCCAGTGCCAGCCCCCTAAGGGGACCCCAGGGACCTTAGGGGCTCCTCCTCATTCAGTGCTGACCCCAGCTGATGTGGGGGGCAGGGAGGAAGGGCAAGGAAGAAGAGGGGACCATCAGGGCCAGGGTGGGGTGGGGTGGTGGGGAGTTACAGGGTAGGCGAGGTGGGTCTGGGTGGCTGTGGGTGGGAGCAGCACCTTGGGGGGTTGTATGTAAAATGTGAATAATGATAGTTTTGTTTGGGAATGATCTCAGACCACTGTAGTCTTATTCCTGTCTGCACTGCTCTACAGACAGGGGTCCTGAGAAAGAGGATGAGTTGTTCCCAGGAGTTATGGATCCACAGGCTGCTGACTAGATCTTCCTCCGCATTGACACGGGGTCCTCAGACTGCTCCTGGCAGCCTGCAGCTCTCACTTTCCTCAGGGACCCCTGCATTGTCCTTTTCTCTCAAGCCTGATTGGCCACAGGCCTGTGGGGCATTCCCTCATCATCTGCATCCCTGAGAAAACTAGGGATGGAGAGCTGTTTTTGTGCCTTTCAGCTCTCTGGACACTAACCAGTTCTCTAGAATGGAGCCTGGAGACAGCCCTTGTCTTTGGGGAGCTTTCTCTGCTTTCTTGAGGTGGACAGATGACAGGCCAGGGTTTCCTGTCTTGGTGTCCTGACCAAAGAGGAAGACTTGGCCTGAGAGACAGGGCTTCCTGCCTCTCTGCACCATTGTAGAGGGAGCCTCTTCTAGTCTCCTGGGATTATTGCAATGTGGGGAGTGGTGGAGGCAGCTCCCTCTTAATCCCAAGGACACAAGGGAAATGGGCTGAGAGGAACCTCACGGAGTGCCTGTTAAAGGTGTGTAAAAGGGGAATGACAGCATCACTGTGGAATTTGTGGGATTTCTGTGTGGGAGCATCTTGTCCACTGAGGGAGGACGACCCATCTTGCTGTGGCCTTTGGGGCTAACGAGTTTGCACAGATACCCACAGTTACTATTTCTTCCTTTCCCACTCACAGCCGGATGTGTGTTGACACAGATTTGTATTTGCATATGAAACAGTTCCTCCTGTAAGGAAACCCTCCTACACTGTTGGTGGGAATGTAGTTCAGTGCAGCCATTACGGAAAACAGTATGGAGAGTCCTCAAACAACTAAAAATAGACTTACCCTATGGTCCAGCAATCCCATTCTTGTGCATATACCCAGAGAAAACTCCAACTGGAAAAGATATATGCATCTCAATGTTCATAGCAGCACTATTTACAACAGCCAAGGCATGGAAACAACCTAAATGTCCATCAACAGATGACTGGATAAGTAAGCTGTAGTAGTTTTATACAATGGAATACTACTCAGCCATAAACAAGAATAAAATAATGCCATTTACAACAACATGGATAGACTTGGAGATGATCATTCTAAGTGAAGTTAGCCAGAAAGCAAAAGAAAAATACCATAATATATCACTTAAATGTGGAATCTAAAGGAGAAGACACATATGGACTTATTTATAAAACAGAAACACACTCACAGACAGAGAAAACAAACATGGTTATCAGAGGGGAAGGGAGAGGGAAGGAATAAATATGGAGTTTGAGATTTGCAGATACTAACTACAATATATAAAATAGATAAACAAATGGTTTATACTGTATAGCACAGGGAACTATATTCAACATCTTGCAGTAAGCTTTCATGAAATAGAATATGAAAACAAATATAAGTATGTTCATGTATGACTAAAGCATTACATGAACAAAATTGTAAACTGACTACACCTCAAAAAATACACACACACACAATACACACATATACACATACATGGAAAAGAGACATGAAATGGGTAAATTCCTTGAAAATCACAAAATACCAAAACTTAACCCTGATGAAATAGATGACCTAATACATAGTAAAACTCTTAAAGTAACTCAATTCATAGGTAGAGTCCTTCCAAAACAGAAATCTCCTGATCCATGTATTCACTGGAGATTTCCACCAAATGTTTCAAAAGAGTAACACGAATTCCACAAAATCTGTCCCAGCGTATTTTGAGGCCAGCATAACGTAATACCAAAACCTGACAATGACAGCTCAAAAAAGAAAATTTCTGACAACTACCCCCAGGAATATGGATACACACACACACAAATTCTTAACAAAATATACGTGTGTTCTTTCTCTCTGGATGTCAAGACAAAAATATTATAAAGTATTACAAATTATAAATTGTATCATTAAATTACTAATTACTATTTAGTAGCTTAAAATATCTCAAATTTATTATAGTAATGTTTTCCAGCTCAGTAGTCTGATATCAGTCAAGGTGTCAGCAGGGCTGATTCCTTTTGAGAACTTACAGGAGAATCTACTCCATTTCCCTTTCTGGCTTCCAGAGGATGCCTGCCTTCCTTGTGGCTGGTCCCTTCTTCCATCTTTAAAGTGAATCACTTTAGTCTCTGCCTCTTTCATCTCATGGTCTCTCTGACTCAGTTCCTGTGTCCTTCCTTTTATATTAAGTACACCCAGAAAATTTATGATAACCTCATTTCAAGATTTTTAACTTAGTTACTTCTGCAAACTCCCTTTGCCATACAAGGTAACATTCACACATTGTCACAGAAGTGATTAGACATGGACCTCATCGGGGAACCGTTATTTAGCCTCCTGCAAGAAATCCACAAGAATATCTACCATAAGCATCCACATGAATAGACTATCACCAAGTGGAATTTATTCCAGGAATGCAAGCCTGGTTCAATAGTCAAAACTCAACAGTGGAATCTACACTACGAAGAGTCTAAAGAAGAGAACCCATGCAGTCACATCAATTTATACAGAAAAAGCATTAAACAAATTCAACACCCATTTGTATTAAAAATGCTCAGAAATCTAGGAATAGAAAGGTACTACCTCAACGTAATAAAGAACATCTACAAAACACCCACATCTAACATCATAATAGTCAAAGAATGAATCTTTTTCCTGAGTTCGAAAACAACATTAGAATGTTTGCTCTCTTCTATCAGTTTGCAACTTAGTACCACAGGTTTCAGTTAGTGTAGTACAGCAAGAAAAGGAAATAAAGGCATACCGATCAGAAAAGAAGAAATGTAGTTGCCATTATTTACAGATGACATCATTGTCTATGGAGAAAACTCCAAGGAATCTATAAGAAAACTCATAATAAATTATAATAAATGGCTTTAGCAAGATCCCAGAACACAAGATCCATGCATAAACATGAATACACAGAATTAATCATACTTCCAAATACTAGCAATGAACTGAGCAATGGAAAACCAAAATTTAAAACACACAATAGGTTTCAGTTCAAGGTGGCGCCACGGCATAATCCTAAACTCACCTCCTCTCACAAAGACACCAAATCTACAGCTACATGTAGAACAGTTTCCTCTGGAAAAGCCTAAGAAATGGTGGAGCAACCCCTTGACATCAGGCAAACCAGAGGGAAACCATATCAAAGCAGGTGGGAAAGGCTGAGACACAATTTCACCAGAAACCCCACCCCTGGTGTGGACAGACACACTCAGGAGGGAGCTCAAAATGGGGAATTTCTCCCTGAGGTGTGAACGGTTTGTACCCCAGCATGGGGACTCAAACTTTGAAGACTAACAACTGAGAGAAAAACCCCCAAAACACCTGACTTGGAAGACACTCAGGTCACATGCCTGTGAGACCCACTGGGCTGTGGTGAATTCAGGAACCACCCTTAAAGGGCTTCTGCTCTTGGTCTCAGGGCCAAGTGCAGAAGCAGCCCATTGAATAGCACCCAGACTTTATGTGAAAGAGACTCATTTCCTAATTTTGAAGCACTGGCCTGGGGCAGGGGCTGCTGGGATACTCCCCAGGGACTGAGGCTGGTGGTGGGTGCCATCTTCCTGTTCTCCCTCTGCCTTAATAAAATCAGCAGGCACCATCTTTTTTTTATTTTTCCCTTCCATTTGGGGGCCAACTTTATGCTCCAGCCAGTAGGTGCCATCCTCCCTGCTTTCACTCTGTCTTGCTATTTTTCTTTCTTCTTTTTTTCTCTTCTTCTGCCCCCCCTTTATTCAGGTGTCATCTTTGCACTCTCCCACTGCCTCCCTCCAGCCATCTTCACACTCTCCCTCTGATGGGCTCCAGAGTACCAGTATCTCCAAGCAGGGAATGTCTACACACTGGTGACCCAGTTTTTGTGGCTTCCACTCAGGGGATGCTCCTTGATCACCTGGCTCTGGAGGCCTGGACCGATTGCATGTCTGGGTCCCATGGGGCTGTAACAGTTGGAGGGACACTTCTGGGCAGGCTACCACTTTCAGGGCACTGCATATTAGACTGAGACACACCTCCGAGCCTTTATGTAAAAAAAAAAGGCCTACTTGCTAGTCAGAGCTTTGGACTTGGAGGCAGGCTTCAGGTTTGGCACACATCAGGAGGCTACTGAGGTGCACTCAGGGAAGGCAGGGTGGGAGTGGTATCTTTGCACTCTCAGCCTGCCTTGCTACAGCTCACTGACATTTTCCAGAAAGGAGCTTGTACACTTATCTGAAGCCCTATTGTTTGTGACTGTTCTCCAGATTTCCTGGCTCTGGGGGCCAGAAGGGCCTACACTTCCAGTCCCAAGACTCAAAATATTTGTATTCTTTAAAAGCTGTTACTGGAGGGTTTGGGTTCCAATCAGCCTGAATCTTGCTGCTGACTGAGAGCCTCCCCTTTGGGATAGTAGTGACTGGTCTTGGCACACCCTCAATTGCTCGGAGCTGTTAAAAATAAAATACACTGCTTGGACAATCACAGTTTCATTGACAACCAAGAGTAGGCAGGCTTAACTGACAAAGTTCATCTCCCACACAACTCTCCAAGCCTGGGAGAGGTGGCTGTTTTATTTAATGCATAGAAACCAACACAGAGAATCAAGTGAAATGAAGAAACAGAGGACTATGGACAATGTTCCAAATGAAATAAAAAGATAAAGCCTCAGGAAAAAACCTTAATGAAATGAAGACAAGTAATTTGCCTGATGAAGAATTCAAAGTACACTCATAAAAAAGCCCACTGAACTCAGGAGAAAAATGGATGAACACAGTGACAGCTTCAACAAAGAGAAAATACAGGAAAGTTAAAAACAGAAATCACAGAACTAAATAATACAGTAACTGAATTTAAAAATACACCAGATGAAGCACAAGAAAGAATTAGTGAACTCAAGGACAGGTAAGAGGAACTCCCTCAAACATGGAAGCAAAAAGGGAAATGAAGGGGGAAAAAAGTGAAGACAGTGTACGGGATTAACAGCACAACTTCAAGCAGAATAACATTCTCATTATAGGAGCTCCAGAAGGAGATGAGAAAGGGGGGCAGAAAACATATTTGAAGAAACAATGTCTGAAAACTTTTCCTCACCTGGGAAAGCAAACAGACACCCAGTTACAGGAAGCCTGGAGAGCTCCAAAGCAGATTGATAACTAATATGGAGATTTACTGAATCAGTAAACTTTAAAACTTCCTACAAACAAAAATCCAGAACCAACAGTACCACAGAAATACAAAATATCATATAAGAACATTATGAACAACTATATAGAAACAAAATGGATAACCAGGAAGGAATGCGCAAGTTTCTGGAAACATACAGTCCACCAAGACTGAATCAAGAAGAAATTGATCAATTGAACACAAACTGAGCATTAGAAATGAAATCGAATTAGCAATAAAAAAAACCTCCCTACAAATGAAAGTTCAGGAGTGGATGGCTCACTGGGAAATTCTACCAAATATATAAAGAGGAACTGATACTGGTCCTTCTGAAACTCTTCCAGAAGATTCAAAAGGAGGGTGTACCCACAAACACATTCTATGAAGCCACCATCACCCTGACACAAAAACCAGACAAAGAAACTACCAAAAAAGAAAATTACAGACCAATATCACTGATGAACATAGATGCAAAAATCCTCAACCAAATAAATATTAGCAAACAGATTCCAACAGCACATAAAAGAGATCATACACCATGATCAAGGTGGCTTCATCCCAGAAGCACAAGGATGGTTCAACATAACCAAATCAATCAATATAATACACCACATCAACAACAGAAAGGACACAAAATACATGATCATCTCAATAGATGCAGAAAAACCATTTGATAAAATTCAACACCCATTTATGATAAAAACTCTCACTGAAGTGGGTATAGAGGGAACATATCTGAACATAATAAAAACTATTCTTGATAAACCTACAGCAAGCATAATACTCAACGGTGAAAAACTGAAAAAACTTCCCACTAAAATCTGGGAACAGACAAGGCTGTCCACTCTCACCACTCCTATTCAACATAGTCTTGGAAGTCCTAACCACAGCAATCAGGCAAGAAAAAGAAATAAATTGGAAAAGAAGAAGTGAAATTTTCACTATATGCAGATGGCATGATACTATATATAGAAAACCCTAAAAGGTCCACACAAAAATACTAGAACTAATCAAAGAATTCAGCAAGGTAGCAGGGTACAAGATTAATGTACAAAATCAGTTGCACTTCTTTACACTAAAGATGAATCAACAGGAAAAGAAAGAAACAGTCCCCTTTAAAATAGCACCCAAAGTAATAAAATACCTAGGAATAAATCTAACCAAGGAGGTGAAAGACTTCTACACGGAGAACTACAAAACATTGATTAAGGAAATTAAAGAAGACAAAAAAATGGAAAGACATCCCATGCTCCTGGATTAGAAGAATCAATATTGTTAAAATAGTCATACTGCCCAAGGCAATCTGCAGATTTAATGTAATCCCTATCAAATTACCCAGGACGTATTTCACAGAACTAGAACAAATCATATGAAAATTTACATGGAATCACAAAAGACCCAGAATTGCTAAATCATTACTGAAGAAAAAGAAAGAGGCTGGAGGAATAACCCTCCCAAACTTCAGACAATACCACAGAGTTACAATCTTCTAAACAGCATGGTGTTGGTACAAAAACAGACGTATGTATCAATGGAGCAGAAAAGAGCCCAGAAATGAACCCACAAACTTTTGGTCAATTAATCTTTGACAAAGGAGGCAAGAATATACAATGGAATCAAGACAGTGTCTTCCGAGAATAACGTTGGGAAAACTGGACAGCAGCATGTAAATCAATGAAGCTAGGAAACTCCCTCACGTCATATATATAATAATTAACTCAAAATGTATTAAAGACTTAAACATAAGACAAGATACAATAAACCTCCTAGAAGAAAACATAGGCAAAACATTATCTCACATATATCTCAGCAATATTCTCCCAGAAATAGAAATAAAAGCAGAAATAAACAAACGGGACCTAATTAAACTTACAAGCTTTTGCACAGCAAAGGAAACCAGAAACAAAAGCAAACAACCTATGGAATGGGCTCTCTCCAAGCCAGGCATCCACCGTCCATGAGCTGCCTGGGGATTAGGTGTTTTATTCACTGAAGTAGCTGAGTAACTAGTATCTGTCCTAGTGTATACTGACGCCGCTTGCTGAATTAATTAGTAACTGGGAAGCCCAGGTGCAATTAGCGGCTCTGTCCAGAACCATCTCATATCAGTGTTTTCACCAAGTGACAATTTATTAATCTATTACCTTATCAGTCCATCTCTACACCATCTGCAGCATTCCTCAGGCAGGCGGGAACATGGACCAGGGCCAGGCAGACAAGATGCTCTAATTGATAAATCTTGCCAGGAGAGGATGTTGCCCTAGACCACACAACTATGTGACCCACTTTGGAAGTATCTCACTTCCAAAGACTGCTTCGCACTCTAGGACAATGTCCAAGAGACTAAGGGGAGGGAGGACACTGGTCTCACCAGGTCCATTCACTTCCAGGGAGTAACAACTAGAGCACTAACCCGAGGCTAAGGGCTCAGTGTTCATCTGTGTGTTTCATCCAATCCTCCCAACCATGAGGTGGGTATTGCTACCCTCTCTCTACAGGAGAGAAAAACAAGCTCAGGCCCCATACAGGTGTCCAGGGCCCACACTCTTACCCGCTCTACTTTACAGACTTCCAGCCAGAGATCAGAACATGGGCCTCAGATAATCTGGTCTGAAGTCAGTCAGTGGGTGGTGGGTTCTTGGGTGTTTATTGTTAGGAAGCATAACTCACATGTCATAAATGGGTCAAATATTAAATACATTGCAAAGAATGCCACCCAGTTTGGCTGCTACCCCTATACTGCTGGAGACAGGAAAGCAGAAGCACCTTAAAAGCAACCCAAAGCCCCTCTCCTGACTAAACGACTTTGCCCTCCTCTCTTCTCCTCCCCCAGCCCCCAACAGCAGGCCTAGGCCCAGCACAAGATCAGCAGGGGAAGCAGCACCAAGAACTGACCTGGTAAGTGTCAGAGGTCAGCGGGAGACATCACAGTACCACCCCCACCTCACTCTGCCACCTTAGAGAGGTTCAGCCTTATCAAATGACTCCACCTAGGCCTCAGGTGCCCAGACCAGTGGTGGACACTAGCCCAAGCTGGATCGGATTCCCTCCCCCAGGAGTCAGAGTGCTCTGAAGGCACACACCTCTGGGAAGCTAGGGTCAGCTCTCTTCTGCCAAGTGCACAGGGATGTGGTAAAAGTGAAAGGAGAAGAAATAAAAACAACAGCTGTGCAGAGATGCAGGGTGCAAGAAGATTTTGTAAATGTAAAGAGGGAGGGGAGTAGCTGCCTTGATCTAGTTTTTGTTCCTGGTTATATCCATATCTGAAGCTTTAACTGCTCTTCCTGTCTGTGCAACACCATGAGAAATACCCCTGGATCTTAATCATGAACTCCCCAATTTCTACAACCCATTTGCTACAAGTAGTGCCTGAAATGCTTTAGCACCCTTACCTATCTTTCACTCAGCTAGCTCCAAGCCATTCTCCAGGTCCCAGCTTAACAGCACTTCCTGCAGGAAACCCTCCCAGACTACTCCTCAAACCTTGGCTCCACTTTTTATGGGTATAAAAGGTAGTACTCTACACCTCATCATAGTTAGGAAAGGTGATTACTTTCCTGTTAGACTGTAAATACCAAAGCATAAAAACCACTTCGATCCTACTGCTTAGCACACAGGTCGGGTACGTGCTCAGTAACAACCTTCCCCATACTACATCACCAGGTCCTGTCTCAGAATCTCTCCCAAATCCAAATCTCACCTCTTCAGCCTCTTACTCTGTAAGACCTCATCATTCTTTGCTTCATCTCATACCTGCCATGATGAAAAGTCCACCACTCTGCTGAAAAGAGCCTGTTACTGACTCTAACATCTCCATCTTCCATGTCACTACATCACTTCACCTCTAGAAGGTCACATAGCCTGATTCAGTTTTCTCCTGTCATTTCCACCCGTGTTGACCTAGATTCTCCCAAAATTTAAAAACTGATCATGTGCATGCTTCTTCTCAATAATTCTGATGCTTCTCTATTGCACAAATATAAAATCAAACTCCCTTCTGCCTACAGAGTCCTCCACAATTTGCCATCTAAGTCCTTTTCCAGGATTGGATTCCACAGCTTAGATTGTCACTTGCACCTATTGTCTTCCTATCAAAACCACACACATTCAGAAAGGCTCAATTCAAACTCCACACTTTATATCCTCTACAGAATGATTAGGAAAGGACTTTGCACAGAAAAGGCAAAATTTCTAAAGAACAGATTCAGAAAATAAAAAATGCTTTTCTTCCTTAAAATCTTTTAAGTCCTTCTGGAAACATTAAGCTTTTAAAAGTATCAGTGAGTCAAATATTATTAATATTTCAACCAAGAAATCAAGAAGATAAAATTTAAAAAAACAGATAAAAATCAAATTTCTTCTCTATAGCACAGGGAACTATATTCAATATCTTAATAGCAACCTTTAATGAAAAAGAACATGAAATGAAAATATATGTATGTATACATATGTTTATGACTGAAACATTATGATGTATACTAGAAAATGACTCACTGTAACTGACTATATCTCAATTCAAAAAATTTTAAACAAATGAGTAAATATATCCGTTATTCAAATATTAATATTTCAATCAAGAAATCCTTTATAAACCCAGCAATGTTAACCAACATTTACTAAATACTAATAAAGCACAATATAGATTAAATTTATATTAAATATCATCAACCTGAAGATTAAAAGCTATCATCTGGACCCAGGATTCTAATATTCCAGTATTTGTACTTGGATCTTACTTAAGAAAGGAAAAAAAAAATTACACTAAGAGGACTTGTTATTTCACCTACTAGAGACGTAAATCGACAACCATGATAGAAAGTTACCCGATCTAAATCACTTTCAGGCTAGGAAAAATTCTTATCAGATTAAAAAAAAAAACAACCTTTCAACTGACATGTCATTAAACTAAGAACTTTTTTCAGTACACATTTAAGCACTAATTTCTTCTAAGGGCCCAAGGACATGATGGGCAATTCCCACTAGCACCACGGAAGGTGGTGAACCGAAGCCGTACGCGGAACACGCAGGTGACGGGCAAACAAGATCATGATTTCAGGATTGTGCACACAGGCCACTGCCAACCGCTTTCCAGACCAAGGCCTCTGCGGCTAGCATCTGAAGGAATTCGCGGCTTCACAAAAGGATGTCAAAGGAAGGCTGTAAGGCCAGCACCCTGGAGTGGGAGCCCCATTCCCGCCCGAGGGTCCCTGGGTGCCCGGGCCCGGCCTCCACCCCACCTCCCGCGCCACTACACCCCACGCCCCGCAGCGCCACTCCCCCACTCCCCGCGCCGAGCGAAGGCCGGCCCGGGAAAGGCGCGAGCAACACCCCAGCCGAGCGGCCCGGCGGCGCCCGAGACCCCCAGCGCGCGGACAGCGGGCAGCCCGGCTAGGGTCCGTGCCGGGCTCGGGGTTGGGGCCGCGGTCCAGGGCGACGCCGCAGCTGCTTGCGCCGAGAACGGGCAGGGTGCTGCGCGGGAGGACGCGGCCGGCACGCGGGGCGCGGACACTCACCACACCACGCCGTGGGAGCCCTCGCCGACGTAGCGGGCTGCTGGAGCGCGGCCCCGCGGCGAACACCTGCCTGCGGACCACCTTGCGGCCGCGCCCGCTGTCGCCGCCGCCGCAACCAGGTTGGCTGCCAGGTCGCCTCCGCCACGCTGGGCACGAGGCTCCGCGGCCTCCGCTCTGCCCACGCCGCGCCTCAGGAGGGACCGCGCCACCGCGGCCGCCGCTGCTGGAGGGAGCAGGGCGGGCGCCACTCTTGAGACCCTCAGAGCCGCCGTCCGCTCGACGTACTGCCGCCTGCCTGCCTGACGAACTGACTGTTGGGCGGGCGGAGGGAGGGGCGCGGCCGAGGAGGACGCCGGGGTGGGGCCGGGAAGCACGCGCGCGGATTGGCTCCCGTGGCCCGGGGGCGGGGCTGCGCGCTCAGGACGAAGACACGTGTATACGTGATCACCCAGATTTGAGAGAGTAGTAGTGGGTCTACGTTAAAGGTCAGTAACCAAGGTCTTTCAGACCCTTTTAGTTTCTTCCTAAACTTTTAAAAAGTAAATTATTTTAGTAAAGTAAAATACAACTAGAGTAAAAGGAAAAGGCATATGTATAGCTCAATAAATTCTGACAAAATGAACATACTTATAAAGGCACCACCCATATCAATAGACCACTTTCAACACCCCCAAATCCACTTCATGCCTCTTCTAAGTCACTGACTTCTTTTCCCCAAAGTAATCACTGCCCCGAAGGTCTACCAAAATACGTAAGTTTTATCTTTAAAAAAAAAACTTTATGTATATGAAAACTTACAGTATTCTTTTGTGTTGCTTTTTTCCCCTTATTATTATGTTTGTAAATGTACCCATATCACTGCCTGTAGCAATCATTGTTTTCATTGCTCTATGGTGATCTATTGCATGGCTTTTATTAAAGTTGATTCATTTGACTGTCAACATTTGGCTTGTTTACAGTATTAGGTTGTCATGCATCTTAATAATTCTCTCTTTTTATCACTTAGTAGTATTCCATTGTCTGGAGATATCATGATTTGTTTATCCATTTACCTGTTGATGCACTTTTGAGCTGTCTCCAATGTGGGGCTATTATAAATAAAGCTGCTATAAATATTCAAGTACATGTGTTTGTTGGACATGTTTCATTTCTCTTGGCTAAATTTCTGGGAGTAGAATTGGTGGGATTTATGATAGGTATCTGTTGGACTTTTTAAGAACTTTCCAAACTGTTTTCCAGAGTGCTTGTACCATTTTAATTCCTGCCAGCAGCATATGGGAGTTCTAGTTGCTCTACATCTTCGTTTACACTTGGTGTGGGTGGCTTCTGAATTTTAGCCATTTAGTGGATGTATGGTAGTATCTTACTGTGATTTTAATTTTCATTTCCCTAATGATGAAGATTTTGAGCCATTTTTCATTTGCTTATTTGCCATTCATATAGCTTCTTTATAAGAGTCTCTATTTTTATTGGATTGTTTGACTTACTGAGTTGTAAGTGTTCTTTATACAGACTAGACACAAGTCTTTGGTTGGATATGTATGATGTGCAAGTATTACTTGCTTAATTTTTTGTTTTTGAAAAATTGTTTTTGCTGTCACATGAAAGTAAAACTTACGTTTATGTAAATGCTTTCCAGCAATTTTTATAGGGTCTGAATTCACTTGTTAATTTGAATAGTGTTTCTATAAATTCTTTTTGGTGTTTTAATTTACCACATGTCATCTGTGAAGTATGACAATCAAATTTTTTCAAGCCCTTATATCTTTTTAAAATGTATTTTATTGCACTGGGTAAAAATCTCTGGAATAATGTTGAGTAGAAGCAATGGTATTTGGTATCATTTGCTCATATTTTCAATATTTCACCTTTAAGTATGATATTTTATGTATTTTTGTAGACTATTCTGTATCATACTAAGGGAGATTCCTTCTTTTTCTAGCCTAGTAAGAGACTTATGATGCATATGTCAAATTTTGTCTAATGCTTTTTCTGTATATATTAAGGTAATCATAAGACCAAAACTGGGTACAGCAGCATTGTGAGGATGATGGAACCATCCCATATCTTGATTGTCTGTGTGACTGTATTATTTGTGAAAACTATATATTATAAAGGGTGAATTTTACTGTATATAATTATACTTTAATAAAAAAAAAACAGTGCAAGAGTTGTCTTAAGGTCCACCATGACTATATTTCAATTTTTTGTAAAAATGTATACATGTTTAAACTAAGTTTTCCCAAACTACACAAGCCCGTGGGACTAATGGCATCACACTTCCGGAAATACTCACTGACATTTCACTGGTTCTTACCACGAGCTACTTGCCTTACAATATAGCCCCCAGCAAAGCCCCCAGGGGCAACTTCGGTGAGGTACTTTGTGCCCCCCAAACAGTGTGAACTTTGTAATAGATTTATTAGATTTAGCAAAAACAAACAAAGAAAAAACAGGATTGCAAGTTAAATTTTAACTTAAGATAAACTACAAATAATTTTTTTAGAGGCACATTTTATTGTGCTTTGCCTGGCAGTCTTATTCCATGATGGAATAGCTGTGGTCAGTGGTGAGGCTGAGAGTGGGCTATCTTCTGGGTCACCCTTGGATATGGGACACCCTCAGATATAAGGGTACAGACTATGATGCCTCAGTGTTGTATAGTTTTCAGTAAAGCAGATTATTCTATACCATCTCATCATCCTGTCTCCTAGCACGAAGCATGGTGATCCTGTGGGCCCCACTGGAGTGAGATCTACCTGACTTTCTTCATAATCATCCACCCTCCCAACCACACCCCCACCCCCTCCCATGAGAATGCTTTGCTGTCAGGTTGTATTGGCCCTCTGCTGAAGTTTCTCCCTTTTAGGTGGGGCCTGCTCAACCAAATATACCCACACACATCTGAATATAGGTAAGGATCCCTCTGGAAACCTCACATATCCAGACACACACAGACACGGTTTAAAAGACATCCAGCCTGCTCCTTAATTGTATTAATTTTTTATGATTGGCCCCTCTGTGAAGTCTGTAAAATAGATTGCAACAGATGCCAATACTGGAAGAAGGTTGACTCTGGAAAGAGCATCGCAGCCAAAGCCATTCAACATTGGCTGTCTTTTTGTAGGATAATTTCCAGTGGCTCAGCCAGCCAACCATGGTGAAAGCCGAGGACATGAAAACGGGCTTTCAGTGACAGCTTATCAAACCAAAACCAAATGCAAGGGGAGCTTTAAAGATAGGACAGATGTCAGGCCTCTCCAGAGGTGGGAGACTAGAATCTGCCTGTGTTGATCATCCTTATGCCTTGATTTTGCTGTTGTTTTCTGCTGGTTCAACTTGGCACGTGGAACATCCTCCTTCCCAGGTCCCTGAACTCAACAACCATCTGAGACAAGTTGTGTTCATCTAAAAGTCATGTACATTTCACTCACAGAGGTACCTTTCTTTACATGGACCATTGATTATAGCTGGCAGGGTCTTAGAGAACTGTGGCCAATGATGTTTTCCATGCCCAAGTTTCAGATGCTTTCTGTGACCGAGTAATTTCTTGGGACACTGTCACCAGTGCCCCAGCCCCACCACTGCCGCAAGTTGAATCCACAGATATCTTTTCCTAATTTTTCCACACCCAAGGAATTGTGCTCTTGGATCCTTGCACCTGAGACTTCAAAACCTAAAGTTATTGATTTTTTTTTTTAGTACTTAGAATATGTTTATCCTCTAATTTATTCCGTACCACTCTGCAAGGAGAGAAATATTATCTGCTTTTTTATAATAGGTGTTTGGGGCTCTAAGAGGTTAAGCAGCTTCTTCAAGGTCAGTGATTGTCAGAGTTGGGACTTAAATCTTGGTTCTGGGACTTAAGATTCATTCTATTTGTTCCCAGAGATCAAAAAGTAGAAATCAGCACCTATATTTTGCTTGGTATCTACAGTGTTTTAAATACATTTGAGCCCATATTTTAAGATTTAGAGAAGTCAGAGAGAGCTCTGGATTCCCACTTTCCTTTCAAAAAGAAGATCTGGTGATCAGGCTTGTATTTCTGCTCATTAACAATCAACTGTAGCTAAATAGGAACTGCCCTTTTTAGTCCAGAATGTAGGCTCCAGCCTGTCTCAGTTCCCATCTCTCCTCAGAGTCTTCCTGGCACTGAGGTCAAGTGTGAGCTACCATTTATTATCATGCTCAGACTGTTGTTTCTCTTATAGGAAAGAAATATTTCTTTGCATCTCTGACTCAGTAGAAATCAGGAAAATGACAAGACAGTTGGAGAAGTCCTCTTGCATCCAGAAAAACAGACTGAGCTATTTCTTTTAGTAGATAAAGTCTAGTCTAATGTGTTTAACATGAAAACAAAGTGTATCTGCCCCCAAAATATGCCCATTTACCTTCTCCTGTCTCAGGAAGCTGCCTGGCTCCTGCAAGCATCTAAGCAGGTGGTCTTCACATCACCCCAGGCTGGCTCCTGAGCAATTGCAAGGCATCCATAATGGGTAATGGGTCTCTAGATCTCCCAACTCTCTCCACTTCAGCCAGCTACAAACTGATTTTACACATATTACACCCTTGCCCACAATCATCAATGGCTCCCTATTGCTTTCAGGATAAAGATCAAACTCCTTAACTTGAGATTAAAGATTACAGGCCAACACTTTCCCTCATTAGACTTCTGCTGGCCATAAAGCTCTCAAATTTAGCTGTAGTCCCATTCAGTTCAGTTCAATTCAATTCAGCTCAACTCAACTCAAAGCATATATAGGGCACTGCATACTTTCTGCATGTGAGGCAATATGCTTGGCCCAATGAGAGGGAAAGAAAAGAATAGAATGATTTTCAGAGTGCTTGAACTCTGCAATGAGGATAAATCTCAAACTCACAGATCTCAAGTGAAAAGGAAAGCTGTGATTATTAAAGAGAGGTGACTTTAGGGCTCTGAGGAGGAAGATACCACTTTTAGTTGGCTTGGAAACCTATCCCTGCAATCTTCTGCTATCCCCTTAGCTGACCAATCATTTTATAGCTCCCCAATACCTTGTGTGGTTTCCCCACCACCCAGTAGCTGTGCTGTTCCTCTTGTCTGAGCAGTCCTTTCACACAGCCTTTTGCCTTTCCATCGTTACCCTGGTCTGCCCACTTCATTAGCTTTCCCTGGTCCCCTCAGCCCACAGTGTACCCTCCAAGTTCCTCAGATGACAGTGAAGACCACATCCTGGCTTGGATTTTGAATTGCTTCCTAGCAGTTTGTACCAAATCTCTTCTTCAATCTTCATGGAGTCCAGTGAACACATACTTTTTTCCCCCTCTCTAATACTGAAAAGAGACTATGACTTCAATAAAGATATGCTGGCTTATTAATTATCCTCACAACAAATCTGTTATGGACATAAACTGCTTCAATATTGATTGAGACAGCATTTTCCTCCCAGGGTTCTCTCTTGGGTCAGATATAACAACCCATCATGCTGTTCTTCTAAAAATAAACCCCTAAGCCTTGGTAACCACATATGGCATGCAGCCTTCCTGGGTCTCCTAGGTCCTGGTTCTTTTCTCTGCTTGGGTAATCAGATTGCTGCAGGTGCAGAATTACAGCCATTCCTGTGACTTATTCTGTCTAAGTGCCACAATTCATTCTGCTGGGGATAAGACACTAGATGCTTAGTTTCCTTCCTTTAGTCTTCCTTCCTTGCCCAAGGCTGCAAGTGAACTTTAAAATTTTAAACCAACTTGTATGTGAATGTTACACGATCTTGTGTATTACAGGCATGAGATGGCAGTATCTATGCAAAGCAACACAAAGCATTAGGTCAAGACAATCTACCTTCTTACAAAGGTCCTTCATTTATAGCTGTCACCATAGGAATTTCTCCTATAAGGACCGATGTATGCTACAAAGCAAAGGCTGCTGTGTTCACAGAAGATGATCCCACAGCATTTTAAAGGGAAGAATATGAGGAAATAAAAATGTAGAGAACTGTCCTCCCCCAAAGCCATTAGAGTCTGGAAGGTGAGGTAACCCCATGGAAAGGAAGTCACAAGTGCAATGAGCTGTGATGGAGGTCCAGGAGGTAGATTCAGGCCCTCAGCAGAGCCATTAAACCAAATCTACAAGGTCCAGGAGGGTCTTGACACTTGCCAGGTTTTAGAATTAATTAAACCATGGTCAGGGGCAGTGGGTATAGCTCAGTGGTAGAGTGCACGCTTAGCATGCATAAGGTCCTGGGTTCAATCCCCAGTACTTTCATTTATATATATATAAATCTCAGAGCTGGAGGATGTCTCTGTTTCCCCATTGATAACAATAAAGTTGGACAGAATGTTCTTCGAACCCGGGGATGAAAAGAAACTTGATTAAGGTCAGTGTGGCACAGATGGCAAGGATCACATAACGTTTCAATGGCTCCCCTGCATCCCGTGGCCCCTTTGCAGTTAGGTAGACCTGGTGACTACCTCTGGCCAATGAAATGTTAGTTTTCATAATTTCCAGGTTGAGGCAGCAAAGAGCCTTGTAGAGTTCTCTAGCCTCTCTCTTCATTCTTCATTCCAGATGGGGAGGCACATGATGGTGGAGCCCCTGAATACCAGGCAGGGACATTCATACGTGTTCTGACCTGTGTGTGTTGCATTCTGGGGTGGGTGCTGAGACCCCCCCACCCTGAGCTGCCTCAGAAGATCTGACAGTGCTTCCCTGCTAATTTGCCCTGAGAGGTCAAGAAGGTGGATAAGGAAAAGACCCCAGTCAGAAAGAACAACATTTAAATGTTCAGACGCACCAAAGGGCAAGGTTGTGCAGTTTCTCAGGAGAGGGAGGCAAAGCTCTGATAATAAGGAACCAAAGGGTTTGGATTTTATCTTTCAGGCCAAGGACAGCCAATGAAGGATTTAGGGGAAGTTATCCTGGGACATCCATCAGGAACTTGTTGTAAGAATCCAACGTGTGATGATAGGATCTAAGCAAAAATGGAAACTGAGGATGCAGAGAAGCAAGGCTATCCAGTTCCATTCTATGGTCATTATTAAGGGGACTTTGGGCTACTCTGTTGTATCAGAGAAATTGCTCGCTTGGTGAACAGCCAAAAGGATTGACAGCAGTCTCAGGCTTTCCCTTCGTGAAAGTAAAGAGTATTTCTCTCTGGTCCCAGGTACCACAAATGAACATCCCAGAAATCCTGGGCATCTTTCCCACATTCTTCACCCCGGACATGGGGACTCTTGCAGGGATGGCCTGGAAATAATAAAGCTTAAGAAATTCTCCAAAAATAAGCAAACATGCTGTCTCCTGGTGCAATGTCCTTCTCATTAACTTATTGTGGAGGTTCATTTATCCAGTGTAAAACTGTAATTAAAAATAATCTCCTTTTCTTGGGGAAGTGGGGAGAGAAGAGGGTTCAGAATTGAGGAGCAAATAACTGGGCTGATTACCACAGTCAGAACACGATGAGAGCAATTCACCTCCCTCTCCCTTTCTGTGCAGTCCTCCTAATTGAGGAAGCTGCGAGTTTTAGGCAGTGAGCAATTTTCCTTCAAATGTGGTTATCACATTATGGCTTTCCAATTCCTGTGCCCACCCGTGGTCTCATTTACTTTTCACATCCTGTCTGTGAGGCTGTTGGTAACCCCCTTTTCACAGAAGAGGACACTATAGCCCAGGACATATGGAGGGGCACCCAAGGCTTGCTCAGGATGCTGGGGCACTGCTCCCTTTAATCTCAGCCTGGATCCCTTTCTGCTTCTTCAAGCTGGTACCCAAAGCTCAATGGTGGCACTCCTAGGTGGGTATGGGCGGGGGGCCTGGGGTCCTGCTCCAAGGTGGACACCTGTAGGGGTAGAATCACAACCAAATGCATGTAGAAAAACTTGATCAGTGAGGTTGGGGAGACCTCGTTAGAATCCAGCCTTTACCATCTACCAGTTACGTGGAATGTGATAATCAGTGAAGATTTCTGGGACTCAGTTCCCTCATCAGTAAAATGGGTTATAACAGTTCTTGTTCATTCAGCAGAGAATGTTGATTGAGCAGTGAGAGACTGCTCTAGGTGCTGGGAATGTAGCAGTGAATAAAACAAATCCTCTCTTCTCATGGAGATTATATTCTAGGGTATTGAGTGCGGAAGGCAGGAAAGAGCTATCTCATAGATTTGTCTGTTTATTTGTCTGTGACAAATGAGACACCTTGGCACATGGTAGATGCTAAGGAAACACTCATGCCTCCTGCCTGCAACTTCTCCTCCACAGGATGGCTCCAGAGGATGTCTATGAACTAGGGGAGTGTCTTTTAGTTTCCAGCTTACTCATCCCCTCCCTTGTGGTTCTATGCCTCCTCCCCAGAGCCTGTGTCTAGTTCTTGTGAGTACTCAAGCCCTTCTAAAGAGGGGCTGGACATGGGGATAACATCAGCCACTCCCAGGGACCTTAACTGTTAACAGAGACTCTAGTGAAGAAATGCCCTACATGTCTAAAGGAATAAATCTGGAACCTAGATTTTCAGGCTGCATGTCAGGCCCTGGGCATCCAGTTTGGATCTCCCTGCCTCCCCTGCAAATCACACCATGAAGGTGGGCATCTGGAACTCAAGGCAGGTCCTCCATCATAATCGCAAAAAAAACCTGGATGAAACCCCAGGACAGACCGTGATTTTCCAGCTGAGATTCTGGACGTCCATCAGGGAGAGGAGAGAAAGGACCCGAGGACCTTGAGCTGATTCCACGCTCTCTACCCCAGCTGCTTCAACCCGAACAGTGGTGATTTTGTAGACCAGAGTTCCAGAAGGATTCCAGTGGGGTCCTGCAGCCCTAGGTCCCAACAGGTTTTCCCAGCATTTTGACTTTCCACTCGAGATCCAACCATTGCAGAAAGACAATCACAAAGTCATAGAAGACAGACAGGAATCACAGAATCCACAAGTCCAATTCTTCCCCAACACTGGGTTAATTGAGAATTCCCAGAGTCTTCCCAGGAGGCCAGGGAAGTCCACAGTGGAGACAGGATTCTGCTGTCAGAGAGTGAAGGCTTTTACTTCCTCATGGAGGAGCTCAGACTTGGGAAGGAACCCCTGGGAGAAGGCACCAAGTGTCAGGGATCTTGTCTTTTCCCCAAGGCCAGGCATGGATGAGAAAGACACAGGATGAGGAGCAAGGGAAAAGAGAGAGGAGAGGAGACATGGGATGCCCTAAAGACAGAGGCCACTCGCTTAGCACTTGGGTCCAGAAAGAAGACTTCTCCTAGTGTCTATGGAATGAAATTGGCTTCTACAAATTTACCCCACACCACAGACTTACATTCAGTAAAGATTCATTTAGTACCCAGATGTGCCCAGAGAACAGCTGGACTCTGGAAGCTACAAAGATGTGGCAGACACCCGCCTCTCCCTTGAGGAGTTCAGGTCTCCATAGGAGGACAACAGGAATCTGGGGACAAGTAAAGGTCCACCGGGGAGCTATCACTCTGTGAGATGCTCTCCAGCACCTAGGAAAACTGATTCAGCTGCTGTGAGGCTTAGTGAGTCCTTGCAAAGAGAAAAAGACCAGAGTAACCACACCTGAGTCCTTACCATGCATGCTTGTACTGGGGTGTCATAAAAACCCTCCATGGAAGATACTATTATTGCTGTTATACTGCCATTTCACAGAAGAGCAAAGTGAGGCTCAAGGGATTAGACAACAGCCCAAGGTGGTCTAGTTATGGATGAAGGAAGAGGCATCAAACTCAGATACACTGCTTCACAGGGGAGGAAACATTTTCCATGAGTAAGCCATTGTAATTGTCAAAGATGTAAAGGTCAGAATGGCTTTGCTGAACCCCAATGATAAATACAGCGGCTTTGGTTTCCACTCCATAAGGGAAGGAGATTGACGTTAGAAGCTTCCATGGCTTGGCTCTGGTAGTCTGCATTACCACTAGTACGTCTCATCCCATTGACCCCTCGCCCCAGCAACTGTATGCTGTGGGCGTTCCAGTGGGAATCAGAATCTTACAGAGAAATACGCCCATGACCAGAGATTCAAACGTAGGTCTGGCGGTACCAAACCAGGAATTAGATTCCACCTAAGTCACCTTCTGCAGAGAAATCAACCTTGTAGAACATATGGAAAGGAAGGAGATGGGGATGACAACATCTCAGGGAGGTGAAGAGAAGAAGAAAAAAGGCCGAAGGAATTCTCTCCACTGTCCTAAGAGCTAGACCGACATCAAAGGCTTCCTGGAGGAGATTCACCTGAGGGTGCTGGGGTGGGAGGTGTAGGAATGGACTTTGCCTTTAGACCAAACTCCTCCTTCAGCAGAAAGGTTGGCCATAAACCACAGATGACTTGGTGGCTATAGGCAAAGCATTCATTGCACCAGCTTCATTGCACCAGGCAATCCCTGCCATCCCCTCAATAGGTTACTTGCTGCCACCAAAGACATTAATTGGAATGACTTAAATAGCTCCTGTGTATTTACTGTCACAGGGCAGCAACTGTTTGAGCCCCTAGTAGGGAGATGGGGCTGGCTCACTGCTCCCACCCTCTTCCCTCCCCTCCCCATCCAGCCCTCAAATCCCTCCTCCCCACCTTTTGGGAGCAGTACCAGATCAGCGTTTTTATTTGATGTTGCCTATGTATCTGTTCTGCGAAGCTTTCATTTCAACTTGGAGAATGTTCAAAGTAAAGCTCACCCTGTTACAGACTTTGTTGGACCATATTTCAGACCCAGTGCATCTGTTCAGTGTGGCTTCTTTATCCTTGGTCCATAAGCTTTTATTAAGTTATATAGCAAAGAATGTACATATATATTCCGCTAACATGTTTGGGATCTTTTCTCTCCTTTTTTTTCCCACTCCTATTCTTTTGTTGTTTTTATTTTCATCATGGGGGAGGAATGCCTATGGGCCCAGAGGGAAATGGAATAGAACTTACTCTATTTCCTTATCTTTGTTTAAAACAGAAAGAACAGGTTCACATTAACCTGAATTTAGTGCAGTGACTAGATGTCAGAGTCAGGAGTCTGCTAATTTTCATTCAGTTTATTGGGTTTGTTTGATATGCTAATTCTCAACACCCACCTCCCCAACCCCTCCAGGAAATTTGCCTATCAATAGCACAGCTCACAGGGGAAGGGGAGAGAGAGAAGGGAAACTGGATAATTTTCAAAGGGAAAACTGACTTAAAGCCTTAAAGCCCAACAATGAAAACGTTCCCTTAAACCTGTTCAGTCATTTGAAATATGATTTTAAAATAGATGCAAAAGTACCACGCCATCAGGAGGGAAAACACACCTCTTCCCTTGGGGCCCTGGTTCCTGCATTTGACTTGATTGGTTAACCTGTCGCTAAAGTCACAGTTACTCAGTGTTGCCTGATACTAGGTTCTTGCCTCAGGTAGGAAAGAATTCAAGAGTGAGGCACAGTAAAGTGAAAGCAGGTTGATTTAGAGAAATACACACTCCATAGACAGAGTAGGGTCCATCTCACTCAGAAGGGAAAGTGACAGGAGATAGATACACACTCCATAGGCAGAAAGCAGGCCATCTCAAAAGGCCAGAGGGAGGGAGACTGAGGGCTGTGGAGTGTTTAAAGTGAAAGTAGATACACGGTCCATAGACAGTGAAACCATCTCAGGAGGGAAGAGAGACAGCCACCACGAGGTGTGGGATTGTTTTTATGGGCTCAATAATTTCATATGCTAACGAGTAGGAGGATTATTCCAACTACTTTGGGGAAGGGGCAGAGATTTCCAGGAATCAGCACCCCCTTACTTTCTGGCCTTTTATGGTCAGCCTCGGAGCTATCATGGGCCTGTGGCTGTGCCTTGAGGCTCAAGGTTTCCTGGAAGTACAATCTTCTGCCATCTTGGTTCTCACCAGTTTGTCCTGTCCTCAATTGCTGTGTCCTTCCTTCAATGGTTATGCCCTGCCCTCTTCCTTCCTGTCTCACCAATGGGCTGCAACAGAAGTTGAGTCTGTTGAAAGTTGTCCTAGATCTACCCCAGTCCCCCGGGTCAAGACCTTGCTGAATCAAATGAAGAAGGGTAATGGAGAGAAACTCTGGGAAATGATTGACTATCAGAAGGTATATGGAGGGGCAGCACGCCAGCTGTCCTGACAGCCACCAGCTCCACGTGGTGAGAAGCACCTCGTGTTTTCCAATGCAAGCAGCAAAACTCGGAGGAGGCCTGAATGCACAATTCCAATGTTGGTGTCTACTGAATTTTAAAAGTTCACCAAAATTCCCGAGGCCAAGTGCACCCCTTTCCAACATTACCCCATCCTAAATGTATCCATATATCAGTCAACTAATTGGATCCACTGCTCAGCTTCAGGCCCTTGGAGAGCACTTTCCTTATGGATTTGGGGATCCCCCTGTGCCTTCCCTACATCACCCTCCCCACTACACCTGAACAATTGATCTTTTCTCCAGTCATTCTTTACTAGTTTGCTTGGGGAGAAGAATCACCAATGCCTTTGTCCCCTCCCCTACTCAACTCCTCGAGGAGCTTTACACACCAGTCTTAGAACCTGGAGAAACCTGTCTGCTCCCTTTCCAAAAGGCCTCCCCACATCATCCTTAACAATTTATTCTTGGGGACCTTTTAATTAAAGATTGTAGTGGAAGGAAAACCAGCAGGGCAATCAGACAGATCTGGAATGAATCCCAGCACCATCATTAGTTCTGAGGCTTTAGACAAGTTATTTAACCTCCCTGAGACTGTGTGGAATGGATATAGTTTAATAACCAGTAGGATATCTTGAGGCACAGAGATAGTGGATGCGAAGACATTTAGTGTAGAGCCTGGCTCATGGATTTATTTTATTATTATAATTGCTGCTGAGTCCAAACTCATTTTGCTCACCACACGACAGGCCAAAAAATTGGGAGACTGAGGTGTTGGGGCAAGGAATAGCGACTTTATTTGGAAAGCTGCCAGACCAAGAGGATGGCCGACTAACGCCTTGGAAAACCATCTGCTCTAGTCAGAACACAGGCTCCTTTTATTAAAAAAAAAAAAACAAAAACAAAAACAAGGGAGGGGGTGTGATTGATTGTTGCAAACTTCTTGCTGCAGGCACTCTTTGTTCTTGCAGCTGTCCACCTGGTCTCTGTAAACTTGGTTGTCTCAGGTCACCTTGTCTCTGTAAACTTCCAACAAAACAAAGGTTATTCTCTATTTTGCAACTTGCCACCTCCACTTAAGTGCAGAAGCGCTAACATCCTTAAAGGTCAGAGCCCCAAGAATAGGCTCTCCTGTCTATTTCAGGCTAAAGGCAACATTGTTTCAAAAGGTGCAGCCCTAGGAAGACTGAGCCTAGAAAGCAGGGCACAGTGGTTAAAACTAAAGGAACAGATCAAATACAGAGTCAGATTTGCCCTTCTCTATTACATTATTATTATGATATTTTATTAGTAGTATTATATCATTACTATTATAATTACCATATTATTCTGTTATTATTGCTTTTATGGCACAGTGTTATTTTACTATATTATTATTATACATGAAGAAACTGAGCCAAGAGGTTCATTCATGTAACATCAATTTTTTAAGTTTTGTCTAACTAAAAGCATCATGGCACATATGTACATGGCCCTATGCTAGGTGCTGGGGATGATAGGAAGATGAAGGTAGAGTTGTTTCCACTTGGGACTCTCAGTCTGGGAGGAGAGGAGCATGTGTGAGGGGAGCAGGGATGAAGAAGGTGGAGACAGAGGAGCACCTTCACCCATTCACCCTTCACCAGCACAAGTGAAGGTCTTGGGAGCAGATGGGAGGAGCGGCTAATTTGTAAACTGGTAAAGGCAGCTGAACAGCTGTCCTATTACAGATGGGTTTTGATGAAGGACCATGTGTTTACCAGGCAGAAAAGAAAGAAATGGCATTAAGAGTAGGAAAAAAAAAAGATATATACAAAAGCATGGGGATGACGAGTGTGTGATGTGTTGGGGACGAATAAGTTCACTGTGATCAGAATATTGGGAGTGTAAATAGAAGTTGCTAAAAGATAAGGCTGACACCTAGTGCATTCATTATTTATTGCTGTTCAATAAGTCATCCTAAAACTTAGCTTACAGCAGCAAACATGTATTATCTCACAGCTTCTATGCATCCTTGCTCTGGGTCATGTATCCAACAATGCTGCAATCAGGACCAAAGTCATCTCCAGGATCTACTTGGGGTTGGTGCACTTTTCAGCTCAGTCACGTGGCTGTTGGCAGGATTCAGTTCCTCACTGGCCATTGGCCCCAGACCTCTCCATAGGGAAGCTCACAACATGGCAGTCAGCTTCATCCAGGTGAGCAAAGCTTAAGGAGAGCGTGAGACATGGGAGGGTGCCAGCAATGCACATCGCAAGGTCTTTTCCTAATCTTAGATGTAACATCACATTCAATTTGCCATATTCTACTGGTTAGAAGTGGGTCGGGAGGGGAGATTACACAGAGAGTGAATAACAGAAGGAAGGAAGGGATCCCTGGGGCCACCATAGATTCCTGCCTAGCACATGTAGGCTGGGGCAAAGTATGAAGGCATTTATATGCTCAACCAAAGAAGTGGTATCTTATTTTATTGGTCATGGGAAGCTACTAATCATGTTAAAGGGGTGGGGAAGGGAGATACTTGATGCAATTAGATTTACATTGTAGATTGGGTCACTCTGGCAGCAGCTGAAAGAAGGATTCCAGTGGGGGAGATTGGAGATGAGGCCAGGAGGGAGCCCATGGGACTACTCCAGGTGGGCAATGATGGGGCTCGGTTCAAGGCAGGGAGAGAAGAGGTGGCGAGGAAGGGGGCACTTAGCAGAGCATTTTGCAAGTAGAAACAACGCATGTGACTTAGTGACTGGTTGTAGGGATTAAGAAGGGAAACAGGTCAAACCTAACTCCATATCCCGGGACTCTATGAGCAGGAAACACTGAAAGATAAGCAGTTCTGGGGCAGAACTGAGCCAGAGGTACTGGGATCTGGACTAAGCTAATGGCAAACTGGAACTGGAACTCAAGATGGCATCCTGCTTTGCTCTCCACAGCCTCGTATCCTGGTGTTTAAGAGCTCAGCCAAATGTGGGCCCTCACACTGGGTCTATCACTCCCTAACGATGTGACCTGAGAAGAATTATTGCCTTGCCTGAGTTTCTTTAGTGGAAAGTGGAAACAGCTGGAACTTACCTTCACAGATGATGATAATTAAATAAAATATCCCACACCACATGCTCAGAGGAGTCTCTGACACCTGGTAAGTATTAGCTACTATGACTATTTCCGGCACTGTGACCTGTATGGGTGTCTGAGTGCTGCCAGGGCTCAGTTCCAACACCCTTTAAATCTCACCTAGAGATGTACAGAGGATTTTAACTACAGGTAAGTTCACCCGTATCCCCGTCCTAGGCCTCTGGGCTGGCTGCTGCATTCTTAAGCAGTTATTTTTAGTTAGGTCTAAATTTCTGTTGTATTTCACCTCAGTGTTTTCTGCCTTCTGCTGTGGTTGTGTTGGTTCCCACATGTATGGCTTTTTGCTGGTTTCTTGTGTGTCCTTGAGGTCTCACCATCCAGGCTAGAAGTTCCCAGAAGGCAGGGCAGAGTCTTTGGCTTTCCAGATGCCTTTGGTCCTAGCAGGGCGGTGGGGCTGTCTGAGTTCACTGGCCATCAGCCTCTTTACTTGGCTTCCTTCCTTCCTCCCGCCCACGCTGCCCTGCCCCTGGCAGTGGCCTGGGAGCGGCTCACAGAGGTGGGTGTCACTGATGTTCCAGCATCAGCTTTGCTGAGGGGGCTCAGACTCCCCTGACCACCTCGCACAGGGATGCAGGGAGGGCATCAAGGTGCCCATGGGGAGGAGAAGGACTTTAAGGACCTGAGTAGGGGAGGACAGGGCAGGGTGAGGGGCTTGGGACCCCTTCTTTTAGCCTCCTGGCCTCCACTGCCCTGCTGTGGCCCCTGGGTTCCTCGTCCCTTGGCATTTAGAGCTTGGAGGAGGAATTTTCAGGAAGGAATTTCAGAAGGGGGAATAACTGCCTCTATTTCTCTCTCTCTTGTCCTTTCAGGTGGATCTAAGAGTTTGGAGTTTAACTCCGGCTTTTGGGCTCCATGTCAGCTCTAGATGAAAGTAGGGTGGTTAGATTTTTGCTGCTTCCCATCCCTTCCAGGTCTGGGAGGCTGGGAGTTTGAGAGCAGGAGGCTGTAGATTTGGAGACATGAGAATGGGGAGGGCTGGGGCAGGGGTCCTTGGACTGTTTCAGCCCGAGTAAGAGGGAGCCAGACCTGATCTTGCAGAGGCTTCCAGGTTGTGGGGGTGAGTGGTGGCTGCCTTGCACACAACTGAGGATGTGGCTGGATGGTCGGACACCCCTCTCCCCTGGGACGTGGCTGGGAGCCCATAGCATGATGTCACCCACCGCCTTCCCACCCCCAGCTCTGTGCTCGGAGGAGGTCTGGCACATTGTCTCACCCTCGGAGCATCTCTGGTGGGAATGGGAGTGAGGGCAGCACAAGGGTTAAGCGCATGCCCACAATCACCCAGCGAAGCCCTGAAGGCCCGAGACCGACCTTGGGGGGTAATTCCCAGACTTTTCCACTGAAGCAATTCCAATAGCCAAGGAAAGAATTACATGTCACCCAAGTCCAGGGTCAGACTAGGAAGGTGGTGGTGTCTGATGGGGGACCCAAGAGGCTCACCACAAAGCTGTGAGATCTCACTGAATTCTCTTACTTTATCTCACAAATGCATGTGAATTTTATGTTCACAGCCATGCTCCAACTATGCTTATTGTTACATAAAGAAAGGCTTCCCTCCAACAACTTTGAGTGAAACTGATCCTCCAGGTGGACAAGAAGTTGCACAGCCCCAACCACAGCCCTGGAGAGTCCCGGCTGGGGAGCATTTCATCAGATTTCAGGGCTGGGGTGACTTCTCTGTCCCATACAGTTGAGAAAATGGTGGCACAGCCTGGTCCATCCTGGCCAGTCTTCTCACAAACCATAACAACCACAGGAGCTTTCGTCAATGGAGCTGGCTGTGCCACGTGCAAATGATGAGTGTTTTCCATGCTCTGTCTCTCACCACCTCCTCACGATGACTCAATGACGTCAGTAATGCAATTAACCTCCTTTTACAGAGGGGGAAACTGAAGCTCAGAGAGGTGATGCTTCCTGCTCTTGGTGGCCACCAGATGGTGGAGTCAGGGATTGAATCCTGGCCTCCCAGCCCCTGCCTCATCCCTCTGGAGTTTTGTGTAGCTGGGTGTGGTGAGGACAGGCAGTGGGGGTGTGTGGGGAGGAATCCTGAGTGCTGGCCCTTGCCTGTTGTCAGCATGCCCCCCAGGATCCATGGCTACCTGCACCAGCCCCTGCTGGTCTCCTGTTCAGTGCACAGCGCCCTCCCCTTCCGGCTACAACTGCAGTGGGACGCAGCCAGGCTGGGCAAGGAGAGGCACTTACGGTTAGTGATTGATGGCTGCTCATTGTCCCCAGCCCCAGGGCTCCTGGGAGCTTACTGCCCTGGAGGGATCTGAGGGGAGTGGGTGGGACCTTGGCCTTGGTCATAATGTCCTCCTGGGAACCTCCCAGCATGACCACTACTGGGTCATCACCCTGTGAAGGAGTCATGGGCCTTCCCCAGATTCTGAAAACTCAACCGATGCAGGCCCAGCTCTGTGCTGGTCAGAGCAGGAAGGACCGCTGAGCCCCTCCTCCTTAATGGTTGGAAGTCCAGGGCTTAGACAGGGAAAAGGACTTGCTCAAAGTCACACAGCATATCATGGGATTTGCATGTCCTTGGCTGCCTGCCTCTTCTCACCATGTCTCCAAGAGGATTTGGGCCTCCCTTCTGGGCAGGATTCAGGGGACCAAGCCCCCTGAGGGCTGGATGAGGCTGGGGGACCTTGACAGGGGTCAGTGCGACTGTGTGTCTCCAGCTGTTCTGTATTCGCAGGGAGTCAGGGAACAGCAGCTGGGAGATCCAATGAGACTCGAAGGCCGAGGCAGGCACCTATGAGTGCACAGCGATCAGCAGGGCTGGGACCCGACAAGCAAAGACCCAGACTGTCGTCACAGGTCTGTCCCTTTGGGCCCCACCGCATATGCCCTCCCTACCTTCTTTCTGAGTTTTCCCTCTAAGATTTCCTCCCAGGGGTGCTCCATCCATGAGCGAGCGTGCCAGCCAGCTGCTGGGGGCTGTCCCTCATCTGGAGTCTAATGCCCATGCTGCACCTGCCTGCTGGCTCCCGTTTGGCCTGTCTCACCCACGAATGGCCTGGGGGCCTCAGTTGCAGGAAGGTTGAGATCCCCCACTTGGGCCATGCCCCCAGCCCCCAGCCTCAATCCCACCCTTGACTTCTTGGTCTGGCCGCTGGGACCTGGTCAGCTCCCAGGCCCTTCCAGGAATCATTGTCCATCTTGTAGTCTGGATCCCTTAATTCCTCCAGGCCCAGCCACGTGACACCATTGAGCTCAGGAAGATTGGAAACACCGCAGACCCTCCTGAAATGAAATTGGCTTTATTTTAAAAATAAGAAGCCTAAGCTCTCTTGAAGAGAAGAAAAGGGGCCCAAAGAACATGGAGAGATCACCACTCTGTATTCCTAATTGCACACAAAATCACGCATGCTCCTTATAGGAAATGGGGAATATAAACCAGCAAAAGAAGATGGAAATGACCTATGACCCCTCCATTGTGGAGAGGACCTTGAGAGCATTCTGATTTACTGCCTTTTGGACCTTTATCTATGTGTGCATTTTAACAAAAATGGGATAATTTGTCACCTAACACTAGCATGTCAGCAAATATTTTACTGTTTATAAGTGGTGAGTAGAGAAAAGTAAAACAGAGTAAGGAAACTTGCACATGTGTTTATCAGACCTAACGGGTGCTAATCTTTTGTCGTATTTGCTTTTTCACTTTATAGTTAAACTTATAAAAAGTAAATTGTAGTCGATGTGACATTTCAGTATGTATCTCTTTTTTTTTTTTAATTGATTTTCCTGTGTGATAAAGATTCTGTGATTGAACCTAATGAAATGAACAGTAAGTAATACTTAATGCTATTTAATTTGGTCCAGAGTCAGATTCCCGCATTAGGGTGCTTGTACATCATGGTCATTGGCATGTGGACCCAGCATTTTTCCTGCAGGTTCTCAACCCACGTCCCTGGTTAGATGGCCTCTGATCTGTCACTTCTTATGGCCTTTTCCTCTTGAGAGAGAGCGGGTTTCTTAGTTCTTTCCTCCTGTGGGCAGTGGTCTTTTTCAGTTCCACATTTGGCTGCTGTGTGTACAGAGAATAGCTCTGTATTTGTCTGAGGCTTTATTCCCCAGGGTGGAATTATTGGCTCAAAGGGTGTGAAGAGTGGTGTGGCTCTTCTAAATATTGCATTTGGCCGATGTGTGGGGAGCAGGCATGCACGCACAACACTCGGCGGGTGTGTGACAGCCGTACAGTGGTGCCATCCCAGCATGGTGGGCCTGCAGGATGTCCCCATCCCTGTGTCAGCCCCTCAGTGCCTCCTGGGTTCCTATTCATGCAGACCCCCCACCGCAGTTGGTCCCTGTCTCCAGTGTGACCATGTGCCCAGGAGAGACCACCATCCTGTCCTGCCAGGTCCTGGGCGAGGCCCCCTACAACCTGACATGGGTCTGGGACTGGCAAGTCCTGTTGGTCTCGACGGGCAGTCACACAGCTAGCCAACCTGTCCTTGGAGGTCAGTGACATCATTCCCAGTGACGCTGGGCAGTACCAGTGCATGGCCAGCAACTCCAACGGGGTCACGAGGGTGTCTGGCTCCTGGTATGAGATGACGTTGCTGTCCTCCCAATTCAACACTACCTAGTGTTTTCCCATCAAGTCCATCAAGGCATCCTTCTGACCAGCCATCACCTCTGGCAGGCAACATCAGCCCTTCCAGTGTTTTCTGAACCTTCAGAGAAAGGATTCTGCAGCCTTCCAGCCTAAATGTAGTGGTTCGCACAGCTGGGAAGTTCACCCTCATATCTAACCTAAGTATCTACTGCTGTAGGCCAAGCCAATTTCATTGGCTGTCCTTTTCCTGTGCCATTGAGCAACTCCATTGTCCACTCCTCCCAACATGTAGGACAGAGAAGGAACACTGGAAACTTCTGAAAGCCTAGAGATCAGATGTGCTTGGCAGGGGCTGGGCAGCACTGACCAGATGGGGGTAGAGGAGGCAATGGGAAGAGCGCACATCTGGAAGTATTAGTGCCTGGACATAGCCTCAGTTCTACCCAGGATTTAGATAGATCCTCTTCTTTCAGGTGCTATTTCCCCAAGTGTAAGAGTGAGTGTGTTGGAACAAAATAGGTGAGTTGGCCCAGGAGGCCTGTTTGAGCCTGAAAGTCTGCTGTACTGTGAGCTTTCTGAGGGCCAAGATAAACCTGTTTGCAGCCCATACTTGGGCAGGCCTTGGGGTCCACTCAGGGCCCCTGCCCTGGCATCTTGACAGCTCTTTAAGCCTCTTCCGTGTGCCCAGGCCAGGGCAGAAATCCAGGGAGCTCAAAGCCCCTGCTTGGGGGTGTTGGGAAATCAGATCCCCATGGGGTCTGGGGCTGTTTCTGAGCAGCTGTCTGGTCAACCCCAGGTCCCAAGGAAGCTGCTCCCAGGGATGAAGGCCCCTCATTGCTTTTGCTTCCTGTGTCTTTGCTGTCAGTGGCTGCAGGGAGGGGAAGGGGGCCCAGGGCTGGGTACCTGGTTCAGCACGACTCCTCTGACAGTCTCTTCCCCGCTTGTCCTCTCTTTAAACCACAGAGGCCCCCCAGGTCAGCATCCACATCAGGTCCCAGTGCTTATCCCAGGGTATGGAGGTGAGGGTCAGCTGCTCAGCCTCTGGATACCTGGCACCCCACATCTCCTGGAGTCATGAGGGTCATGTCCTGCAAGAGGACAGCAGGTGAGAGGCCCGGGGCTTGGAGCTCTGGGGCTGGGAACAGGTGGTCAAGGACTCCCAGGGACCCCTCTGAGCCTCAGTCTTCTTAACTGAGAACGGAGGAGTAGCATGTGCCCTGCCTTCTTCCTGGGATGACTTGAGACTCAGGAACGAGATCACTTTGGCAACATAACGATGCCTCAGGATGGGCCCAGGCATCAGGAGCTACAGCTCCAGAATCCCACAGACCTGTGCTTGAATCCTGCTTCTGCCATTCAGGCTGTGTGACCCTGGGCAAGTCACCTTACCTCTCTGAGCCCCACAAATGAAAAAAGACCACATAAGTAAAATGCTGACCACACAGCCCAGCACAGAGCTAGCAGCCAGTGTAGAGCGGTGGTACTAGTGATCTTGTTAATTACTTTGTTAATTAGCATAAATGACTGGAGCAACCGCACGTGACCCAATCTAACTGGCCCCTTGATGTTGGACTTGTTTCATGGCACGACTCCAGAGTCCGCGTGGATGCCCACAGAACCCTGATCATTCAGGGAGTGGCCCCAGAGGATGCTGGGAATTACAGCTTCTGGGCTGCTAATGAGGTTGGCAGAGACAAGGAGATGGTCACCCTCTACTGTACAGGTATGCGAGCTGAGGGCATCTGCAGGAGAGGCATCTCCAGCCCTCTCTCCGTCCCTGTGGTCCACAATACTTATCGAGCATCTACTGTGTGGGAGGCACTGGGGATATGGCAGTGAACACATGGTCCCTGTCCAGATGGAGGGTAGTGTGATGGGGTGATGTGCAGGTGGGGTGAGGGGGAAATGGCTGTTACCCACAGGACCAGCCTCCACAAGGAGGTGACCCTCGACAGAGACATGAATGGGAACAGCATTCCAGGCAGAAGGACCAGGTGGAGCAAAGGCCCTCAGGTGGGAATGAGTGTGGGTGCAAAGGGGCTGCAAGGAGGCTGGCTGGGTGGGGGTGGGGTGGGGAGGGGCATTTTAGAACTTTGTAGAATTTCAGCTTTTATCTCAAGTTCATTGAGGGACAACAGGGTGGGGGTTGGCCCCAGGAGTAACTGTTTTAAAAAAAGATACAGCCGAAGTTACATCTTTCTGGGGTGACTGTCCTGGGTTCAGGAAGTGCAGGAAGTGTAGTGTGGGGGTGGGGAGGAGGCAGGTGCTCACCATCCTGTCCCCAGCACCCCTCCCCCAGCTGGGGAAAGCTGCATTCTTGCTCCAGGGAGTCTGTGGGCTGGTCCCTACTTCTCCATCTGCTCCCCACACAGACCTGCCATCCATCTCAGTCATAAATGCTGTGGTGCTTGCTGCTGTCGGGGAGGAGGCAGTGCTGCCATGTGAGGCATCTGGGGTGCCCCCGCATCGGGTCATCTGGTATCAAGGTAAGTTAGGTGGGAGAAGGGCCCGCAGAATGGTCCCCCTAGGGCCCCAGAGGATGGGGGCAGGATGGTCACGGGGGGCACTCTGAATGGAATGTCTGGGGAGAGGGAGCCGTTTCCAGCAACCCCACTCAGCCCCAGCCCAGCCCAGTGTCCACAGAGCTGATGCAGGCTGGAGCTGTAGTTAGGAGCAGGATTTAGAATAGACCCAGATTTGAATTCCGTCTCCCCTGGGTGACCTTGGGTAAATGACTTGGCATCTCTGAGCCTGCTTCCTTAGCCGAAAAATGGGGAAGATCCAAGATGGGTTGTTTGTGTCCATATGTGGATTAAATGAGTCCATATGTGTCAATTGTTTAGAACAGGCCTGGCGTACGGGCTGGGCTCGCTGTTCTTAGTGACGGTGATGGTGACGGTGATGGTGTGATTATCTGAGAGACGGGAATAGTGGTAATAGGGCTGGTGTGAGGCTTTTCTGAGTTAACGGATGTAGAGGGTTTTGTCTGAGCTGGGGTTTGATTCACAGATGCTGTTCCTGGGCCCACACCAATGGACGTGGGTCCTGGGGCTGCAGCCGCAGACTTTCTAGAAGCAGAACGCTGGGCTCCATCTCCAGCATCAGCCCCCTCCCATGTGCAGACACTGGTCACCAGCTGGTGGTGGCAGAGGCCTTGGGACTCCTTGTTCAGTGCTCCTGTCACTCTGTGCTGTGGCTGAGAGCCCCACCAGCCTGGCTGGGGTGCCCCTTTTTGAAGGGGGATTTCTCAAAGGAGTGTTATTCAGCCTTAAGAAAGAATGAAATTCAAGTTGTACAACAATGTGAATAGAGTTACCACTGAACTGAATACTTTAAAACGGTTAGGATAATGAATTGTATGTGTTTTTTACCATCTTTTTTTTTTTTTTAGTTGAGAAAAAGAGATGAAATTTTATTACAACGTGGATGAACGTTGAAAACACTATGCTAAGTGAAATTAGCCAGACGCAGAGACAAAGATTATATGATTCCACTTGCAGGCGTGGACTCTTACATGGGAGACAGCTGGAATATGCAGATTTATAGAGATAGAAAGGAGAATGGTGGTTGCCAGGGGCTGAGGGAGCGGAAAATGGGGAGTTAGTATTTAACAAGCCGAGTTTCAGTTTGAGAAAATGAAAAAATTTTGTGGATGAATGGTGGTGATGGTTGCACAACAACGTGAAGGTACTTAATGCCACTGAATTGGACACTCAGAATGCTTAAAAGGTAAAAATTTTGTGTTTATGTATGTTTTACCACAATTTAAAAAATAAAAAAAATAAATTGTAAAAAGGGGTCAGAATCAGGGTAGTCCCTCAGGCCTCAGGAGTTTGGGAGTGGGGTGGGGGGAGGGGGACAGGGCAGGGACAGAGGGACAGCAGGCAGGAGAAATGAGGGAAAGGCCCTCAGAGAGGCAGCCATAGGGGTTGGTCATCTCAGTGACCCTGAGCCCCTCCCAGAGCTGATCCAAGCCTCATCTTGCACCTGGGCAGAGGGCACGGGGACCTGGTAGGGAAGCCCAGGCAAGGAGTTCTTGGGTGATAAACCTGTCACATGTTGGGGGACAGGCTGAGACTCACTTCTGGTCAACCGCGGGGCTCGGGGAACTGGACCCAGGGGTGCTGACTTAAAATTTTTAAAATTGTGATAAAATATACATAATATTCTCCATCTTAACAATTTTTAGGTATACAGTTCAGTAGCACTAGGAATATTTTCAGTGTCATACAACCCCCCCCACCACCATCTGTCTCTAGAACTCTTCATTTAGCAAAACTGAAAATCTGTACCTATTAAACAATAGGGGTCCTGACTTTTGTGGGGAACCTTTCCCTCACACTCACCCCTCCAAGTTTCCAGCCTTGTGAAGTTGCAGGAGGGCAGGGTCAGGAAGGCAGCCTGATTCCCTGGCCTTCCACAGCAACCATGGGTACCTGCCTGATGCTTCCTCTTCTTTGGTCTAGGGGGTGTTGAAATGATTCTGGCCCCTGAGGCCTCTAGCTCTGGGATGCTGCAGATCCTGGCAGCTCAGGAGAGGGATGCTGGCATCTATGCCTGCCGAGCTGTCGATGAGTTGGGCGACACCTTGGTGGAAATCTGGCTGGAAGTTGGATGTGAGTGTACACCTTGTCCCCACCTGCCACCCCTCCCTATCACCTGCCCTACCCCTGAGCAGGGAAGAGAGAATGTAGCCACATAGACTGCCAGTGGGGAATCTGCATCATATAGATCCAGAGTATGTGGGACAGGGGCTTCAGAGGGAGATGGCATATGCGTTCCCTCTTGCTGGGTAACAAATTGCCCCCCAAACTTTGTGGCTTAAAGCAATAAGCATTTATTATCTCACAGTCCTGGAGGGTTAGGATTCTTGGAGTGGCTTAGCTGGCTGGTTCTGGCCTCAGGGCCTCTCCTGGGATGGCCATTAATACATTGGACAGGACTTTGATCATCTGAAGGCTCAACCAGGGCTAGAAGATCCACTGTAAGTTCACTCATATGGCTGTTGGCAGCAGGCCTCCATTCCTTACCCATATGGGCTTCTCCAGAAGGTTTCTTGTGACATGGATTTTCCCAGAGAGAGTGAGTCGAGAGAGAGAGAGAGATGGAGAGGATCCAAGATGGAAGCAGTAGTCTTTATAACCAGTCATGGTCTTGGAAGTGACATGCCATCACTCCTACCATATTCTGTTGGTCACACAGACCAACCCTGGTACATGGTAGGTGGCAGGGACCACTCAAGTGTGTGAATACCAGGAGGCAAGTGTCACTGGGACCATTTGGAGGCTGCCTACCACAGAAACAGTTTGGTTCAACTTGAGCATGGTCATCCCCAAGACCTGAGTCCCAGTCTTGTCTCCATCACTTACCATTTATGTGCTTTGGTCAAGTCATTGACCCTCTGTCTCCCCACCTGTAAAATGGAGCTGACCACATTACTTCTTTTACTGGGTTGTTGTGAGGGTTCAGTGAAATCAGACATTAAATGCTTAGCACAGGGTTTGGCCCATCATGAGTGCTTAATAAATGGAGAAGCAGTTACCCCCTTTTTACAGACGAGGAGGAGGTTGGAGTCTTCTGTGGCTGGTACATGGCCTTGGCTGTGATTGTCATGATGTCTAAGCTCCAGGCCTGGATCCCGGGCACTGGGACCTGCTCAGAAGTTGTGGGCATGGCTCCTTGGCATGCTGAACCAGAGCGGATTGGGCTCTGAGGGTTGGCTGTGGCCACAATGGGAGAGACAGGTGTTAGAAGTTCTGGGCAAGTGCAGAGAATGGACAATGTACTTAACTGGGCTGGGTGGGATGTCCAAGGGGCTCCCCACAGACGCTCAGTCAGGAGGGTCTGGCCCTGGGGGATATGGTGCCATCTCAGGGTTGGGATCCTCTCAAGCTTGGGGTACCCTTAGCCTTCATTCATCTCCATCATGTATTCCTCTGACACGTGGTCACCAAGTGGCCAGGCCCTGTGCCCAGTGCCCAGTCCTGGGTTCAATCCCTGATACCTGCATTAAAAATTTTTAAAAAAAGAAAAGAAAAGAGATGGTAAATAGACAATTAGAATATTCAGTGTATTGAGCATTTAGAAGTAGCATTCTCTGGGCCTGAGGGTGGCTTGTTTGTCTCTGGCAGCACTGGAGGCCAGGAAGGCTTCTTGGAGGAGGTGATATCTAAGCTGAGCCTAGAAGCAGTCAGGTGTCGAGCTGGGGAACAGTGTTTCAGACAAAGGGAAGAGCATGTGCAGACCTCCCCTTGGGAAGGGAAGCAAGGTAGCAAGTGGGACATAGAGACGGTGGGAAGAGGGGAGGCCGAGGCGGCTGCCCTGCTGTGGGTCACTCCCAGCCTCGGGTTAGGGAGCCTGGCGGAGTTTGGGCTTTGTTCTGTGGGGGCGGTGAGAGGTTTTAAGGAGAGTGTGCTCAGACTTCCTGTTTTTAGAGTGTACTGTGTGGCTGGGCGCTCGGGTGGGTGGGGTGGGTGTGGAAAATCATAGGTTTACATAATAATAAAACTAGAAGTAAGACTTCCCATAAAATCTGTCACGTGCCAGGGCCAGCGCTAAGCACATTTCATGTACCAACTTGAAATCCTCCTCACAGCCCTTTGAGATGGGCTCTATCATTATCCCCTCTATAGATGGTGGAAACGAGGCACAGAGAGGTTAAGTGCCTTGCCCAAGGTCACACAACTGGCAAGCAGCAGAGCTGAGATTTGAACCCATAGTCGAGGTCTTTAGCCCCTGGACTTGATCCTGATGCTCTCAGCAGGTGAGTTGGACGTTGCTTCCCCACTCTGAGCCTCGGGCGCCTCACCTGCAAGTGTTCCTGGATGTTGTGTGAGGGAGAGATCGCAAAGACCTAGGACACGGCGGGCTGCCAAATGCCACTGTGGTTGTGATTAGTCAGTGGGTCCTGGGTCAGTGGAGAGGGGGCTCTAGGGAGGGTTGCTCTTGGCATCGTTACAAGAGTCATCCTTTGCTGAATATCTCATTTCTTTTTAGCAAAGCCTTATTTCTTTGGGGCCCAGGCTGACGTGCCTGCCTCATCCTGTGCCTTCCACCTGCCAGCCATTGGTCTTGCGGCCCTTTCCCCCCGTCAGAGGGAGGAGGTGGCTGGATCCTAGAAGCAGGCTTCTGGGGCCACTGGGCCACTGGTGGCCTCTGGCCTTCAGGTCAGGGACGAGGTGGATCGTGGCCTAACAGCTGTGTGTCTGGGGTGAGCTGGCCTGGCAGCGGTGGTGGGAGATTGAATTTCCCGCCCATCTGCTTGGCAGCTGTGGTGCAGCCTTCCTGGCCAGGTTGGCAGAGCCTGCCAGAGCTGGGAATGGGTGGGCACTGTGCCCACTTCCTGCTGTTCAGCTGGGAACCCGCTTCCTGCTGGCATTTGGGGCACAGAAAGGAGGGCAGCCTCCTTCTGCACTGCCAGCCAGGGCCTGTGTTCGGGGCCACCCTGCAAGGTGCTTTGGCATTCCCTCTGGACCTGGCATTTGACAGAGAAGAGTCCTGGATCGATGTCCAGGTCCTGCTGCTTGTTTGGCCAAGTTATTTATTTACCTTTCTGAGCCTCATTTTCCTCATCTGTGAAATGGGGATGATTATAGTGGAGGCTTGCTCATAAAGTCCTCAAGAGGTTTAATGAGATAATGTGCTTCACTCCAGGCTTGAATGGGCAGGGCTGACAAGGACCTGGTGAGGTGGGGCGATTCGTCACGTGCCTGGTGACCAGGCTCCGATGCGGGCCCCCCTCCCCTAGTTTGGTGGCCTTTCTATTTTACTTTACAACTACCCTGAGCTCAGTTCCCTTTGCCCTGCTGGAGTTCTCTCCAAGTGGGTGTTCGTGCAGCCCTGTTTCTCTCCTCTGATTCTAATCTCTGCTTCCTATTCCCAACCCTGAAGCCCCTGCTTGCTGTGTGGATGAGCAGGTGGGCAAGGGGTGTGCTTTTGTGGGAGCAAACACCTTCTGGCCAGCCTGGGGCAGTGGGAGAGAAACAGAGCCTGGCTCCGTGGCAGGTCTGGCCAGTATCCGGGCGGCTTCTCCATCAGGCCTCAGAGGCCAGGCCCAGAGTCCGTGACACTTTTAGGGCCCCTGGACGGTGTTCTGGTTTGAATTTCTTTTGACAGCAGAAGAAGAACGTGAAGAATAGTAAACAGATAAAAATGAATCCAGCCTGGATTGGGTTTGTCTTTATAAACAATCATAAAATATAATTTAAAAAATTCTTTTTCGGGAGAAAGAGGCCCGTGAAAGGCACGCTGCAGCCCTGGGCAGTGGGGCTGTGGCTCCAGGCCCAACTGCCAGATCTTTCTATGGGGGAAGGAGGGGGATGCCGAGGCCACCCACCAGCCTTGTCTCATTCACAGACACCCTGGCATTCTCTGTAAGTGCAGGGCAGAGCCTGAGGCCGGCCTCTCCCATGGCCCACCCTGCCCATCTGTCCAGTCTTTGGGCCTGAGCCCAGCCCCCTTCCTCCTGGCCAAACTAAGTCAAGGCTGATAGCAGTGCTCCTTCCCAAGCAGGGTCAGGGCTCTGAGTCACAGGAACTGGGGGGCTGGCAGAGGAGATGGGGGCTGCAGGGTCTCCAGACAATGATAAAGAGCCCTGGAGCTTTAAAGCATTGGAACCAGGGTAAAAGTAGTTACCTCTTTCTGGATAGGGAAACTGAGGCACAGAGTGGTAAAGGGGTTCACCCAGGTTCCCCAGTGGGCAGAGGCAGCATGGGGGCCCTGCCTGGGCTTCAGGCCTTCAGGCCAGTGTCCCTTGCCCTGGACGCCAAGTCAGAGGAAGGGAAGTCGTCACTTCTGTCAAGGTGTTGCCAACCTAGAATCGGTGGGCACCTTTCCTTCTAGAAAATCCCTGGGAGCTGGGGGGAGTGGCCCCATCTGCTGGATGTTGTTAACTGCAGTCTTGGCTCCTCTGAAGTCGGGAAAGCAGGGGTGGGGTTTGCAGGGACAGGCAGAGGCAGCCCTCAAGGTGGCCAGACCCTCCTGTCCTGCCCTGTCCTGGGCTGCTGGCTGGCATACTTCAGGGGGGCTGTTCTCTCTTCCTGGGTGTTCCAGGGTCCCCTCACAGAGCTGTCTCCCCACTGGCACATGGCAGCTGTCAGCTGATGAGACCTGGAACTCCCCAGGGAGCCCAGCAGCTTCTGTAGTCAAGAAGTTGCATGAGAGAGTCCATGGGTGCAGGGCATTTGCAGCTCCTGCCCTAGAGACCTGCCCAAAGCCAAGGCAGAAAGGGCCATCTCTGGGGAAATCTGATGGCGGTAGAGCCAGCTACCTCACAGTCCCTCCCTGCAGAGGGTCACCTGGGAGTCTGTGAGGAGGGGGCTTGGAGCCTGAAAGCAGAGGTGGTTGAGCCTGGAGGATGAGGCCCTGGAAGGAGCCCGGAGTGGAAGCCCAGCCCTGCCACGTGCTGCAGGATCAGGACTGGCCCCGCCCCTCCCTTGGGCCTCAGTCTCCCATCTGCACAGTGAGGGGACCAGAGGACCTTCAGCTCTGCCGTACAGGGTTCTGGGGTCCTGCCTTATTTAGGGGTTTCCAATGAGGAACAGGGGGATGGCTGCACGGGAGACCGAGTCACCGTTTTCTGGGCAGGATCTGAGACTAGAATTTAGCTGCTTTTGGATTCACCTCTGGAGAGCACAGAAGAGGTGCCAAGTTGTCCCTGAGTAATAGGGGGAAGGCAGGGGTGTGGCGGCTGAGAGCCTGGACCTTAGCAGCAGCCAGACCTGGGCTCTGATCCCAACTCTGCCATTGACTTTGATCTGTGTTTCAGGCTGGTTCCTTAATCTCTCTGGCCCTCAGTTTCCTCATCTGTAAAATGGGGTTGTGAGAATACCCATTTCATAAGTTTATTGAGACCACGAATGAAATCGTGTTTCTAAAAGCACCATCACCATAGCTGTCAGTAGGCATTCCAGATGCTCACCTTTGTACATGTTATTCACTTATTATTACGAGTCAACCGTTGCTTCTCTGAGGGAAGTGCAGGACTGGGAGGAGAACAGGGAAGAGATCGTGCTCTGCAATATCCCACAGTTGGAACACAAAGCTGGGCTGTTTGGCTAAGGACAGAGGTGGTCAAGAAGTAGTGTGAGAGAGACAGTGGGAGGGAGGCCTGCCTGGAGGAGGGAGCTTTGAGCTGAGCCCTGCGGGGCACTGGGTAGAGTGGGGAAGGCAGGCTCTGGGGGTACCTGTCCTTGGAGATGAGCCTCAGCTCCGCCTGGGAGGCCCGGGGAAGGGGAGGGGGAACAGCAAAGCCGTGCCCCACAAGGCCAGGGCTCTGCAGGACCAGTAACCCCAGCTGAGGCACCTGAATCAGAGGCTTTCTTGAATTCTGAGCTGCGGCAGCTTCCAGGCCCCAGTGAGAAAGGACAGCGGCGGGCGGGTGCTGTCTGAGGTTGGGCCCAAGACTGTCTTCTTCCTTTGAGGTGATTTTCCAAGTTCTGTCTATGTCTCCCTTGAACTTCCGTACTGCTTGAAGCCAGGAGGGAAATTTGATGTCATGATTTGGATGGATAGGGGAGATTTCTGGAAAGAGACAGCAAGAAGAAAGAGGCGGAGTGTTTTCCATGGTGCTGAATGCAATGTGTTAAAAACAGGTCGAGGGACTTTCCAGGTCATGGGTCTGGGGACAGGGACCTGAGGACAGTGCCCAGAAGCTGCAGGGCACAGGGCCTGGACCTGTCTGGAGTTGGACCTGCTTCTGGCCCGCAGAAAGGGGGAAAGGATCATGAGTTTCTGTTTTGGGAAAGAACTTATTTCCACTCCCTGATTATAAAAGTAAGAGAATGCTTAGAAAGAAGTTTGGAAGAAACACTACAATCTGTTAACCGTGGTTACCTTGTATGAAGGGCATGGGATTTGGGGGGTGTGGGACAGAAATTAAGGAAATAAACCCTTGTGTGTTGCTTGAACATTTTTTTCTAACTCAGGCTGCGCAGGGCGGCCTGGCTGAGATCTGTCATCCCGGTGTAAGGATGCTCTTTTCACTCTCAAGTGTCCCACTGGGACCATAAATATAAGGTCAAGTTATTTATCGGCCTGTTTTGATTTTGTGGTAGAGATTTATACGCTTATTACAAAACGTTCAGCAAGCAGAGAAAGATGTACTTAAATAAAGATGTTCTAGAATCTCCCCAGAAGTTGGCTTTTTGGGGTCGTGGAAATGGTTCCCGGAGTCCAGGGCACCAGTGAGAGGAAGCTCCTGTGGCCCAGGAGGAGGGCGGCGGTGGGGGAGCTCAGAGGCACTGGGGCTCCTGTGAATTGGGCTCCAGAGGTGGGCTTCCGGGAGGTGTCGCTGCCGGGAGCAGGCATGCTGCTTCCCTGCACATCTGGGCAAAGCGAGGACCTCGAGACCCCATGCAGGGTGGGAGGTGTGTGGGCAGCTTCATCCCACCAAAGGCCACTCCCTCTGCCTCATTGTCCCCATGCACTCTCCAGGGGTGGGCCCTGCCAAGTTCAGGTTGCCCTGGAGCCCTGGAGATGGGTCAGCCCCAGGTTCACAAGGGTGAGGCTGGAAGAGAAGGAACCTTCCAGAAATGGGAGGGGAGGCAGTCCTCAGAACAGTGCTCTGGGGGCTGCGTGCGTCCAGCCACTGGGGTGTGGCTGACCGGTCACCTCCCTGCAGATGCACCTGAGCTGAAGGAGCTGCCCAGGGATGTCACAATGGAACTAGGGAGGAGCACCCTCCTAGCGTGCTGGGCCACCGGCTGCTGCCCCAGACAGTCACCTGGCACCATGGAGATGGCTAGCCACTGGGACCCAGGCGGGGCAGCAGGACTGGGCAGCCCGATTCAGGAGTGCTGTTTTTTGAAAGTAAGAGACTGGGGCTGAGGGACGGTGGACAGGGAGACAAAATGGCTTCCAACACCCTCAGTCCCCAAACTGGGTGGCCGGGAGTAGGACCTTGACTGCCAGGTCAGGCTGATGCAGGGTCATATTTTGTCTGGGGGACTAGTCACATCATTCCAGTCATGCTAGTGATAATGACAGTACCTGCCACCTGGGCTTAGTAACAGGCCACCTGAAGAAATCGTTGGGGAATACATGTAAATCTCTGAGCACAGTTCCTGACACAGAGTAAGCGTCCCTCGTCATCACCATCACCAGCTCGTCACCATCACTGCTGCTACTGTTATTTCCTACGTGCCGGGCCCAGTGCTGAGCTCTGTATTTGCACCACCTGTTGATCCCTCCAATCACACTACAAGGTGCAGGTTTTGATAAATGATCCCCATTCTACACATGAGCAAACTGAGGCCTTCTCACCCTTCCAAGGCCCAGCTGTATCCCCCATCTATTTCCTCCCTGCCGTCCCAGCCCTCTTACCTCTGCAGGGCCAGGCTGTGCCCAGGGCTCTGTCTGCACCTGGGGAGCTGGAGCCTGTGGGGGCTGGAGCCATGGTCTGCTCTGACAGTCAGGCCTGCCTCTTTCCTGCTCCTCAGGTGTGGTCCCTGAAGACCAGGCCCTGTACGTCTGTGAAGCTCAAAATATCTTTGGGAAGGTGCAGGCAGAAGCCTGCCTCATCATGACTGGACATGGTTCGCTGGTGGGTCTGGAGAGGAGGGCTTGGTGGGGAGGCCGGGCACCCCTGGGGAGGCCCCCATGCTTGCCTGTCCTTTGGGACAGGTGTGTCCACAGCCAGGTTCTCTAAGAGGAGTATCTGGACCCATACTTCCTGGGCAGTGTTCCCTAAGAAGTGTGCCCTTTGACCCTTTAGGATCCCCAACTCTGATGATTCCACTGGGGAGAGGGGCCTCTGTCCCCTGAATGACCACCCACAGGAATCCAGTATGTCTGACACTGTCTCCTCTCCCCACAGACCCCCCCACAGATCGCCAGCAGCACCTCCACCGTCCGGGTACTGGAGAGGAAGCCTGTGTCCCTGCCCTGCATTGTCTTGGCTGGGAGGCCCCACCCTGAGAGGCGCTGGCTCAAGGCCGGCCGGTGAGTGCTGGGCTCCTGGTGCCCAGGTGGAGGCACTGTCACCTTCACGCCTTAGCCTCCGCTCTGTGGTTCCCCTGTTTTGTTCTGTCTTGGTTTTTATTTATTTACTTTTTATTGAAGTATAGTTGATTTACAGTGTGTTAATTTCTGGTGTACAGCATGGTGATTCACTTACACATATGTTCCTTTTCAGATTCTTTGTCATTCTAGGCCATTACGAGGTATTGGGCATAGTTCCCAGTGCTGTACAGTGGGACCTTGTGGTTTATCTATTTTATGTAGCGGTTCCCCTGTTTTGGAATGTCCTCTTCCTTTCTCCCTCTTTCCTGTCTCTTTCCAGAGCCTTCTCTGATAATGCGCTGATGGCACCCTTCAAACTGTAAGGTCCTTGGCCGGAGGACCTTGTGCTTCATTAGTGCTGTGGCTGAGCAGCAGCCGTTTAGTGGGGGCACAGACACAACAAATTTGTCACCCCCACTGTGATGGTTCCAGGGCAGAGACGGGACCTGTGCAGCTTAACATTTGGCGTGGCTGCCTGGCACACTGCTGGGTGCACAGTGGCTGCTTTGACCCTTCCCATCAATTTGATTTTCTTTGTTATCCTCTGTTTCCCCTCTCTTGTTCACGCTTTCTTTGTTGCTCCCTTTTCTTCAGTGCTTATGGCCTGTCCTCGGACATATTGGGTCTTTGCCCTGGAGGCTGTAAAGAGGTGCCCTCACCCCAGCAGGCGGCAGACACTAGACATGCAGGGAGGCAGTGATTGTGTGGCATCTTTCTATTCCCTCCACCCTGGTCCTAGCCCCGTTGTCCCAGCCCTGATGCAGTGCAGACAGGGTCCAGTTCTCGGAGTGTACAGGCTTGGAGACTGATCGTGCCTATGACACCCTCTGCAGGCTGTGTAATTAGATGTGACCCCAAGGAGGACCCTGCCTGGGCGTGTGGGCTGGGGCAGTGAGGCACCTGCCTGGGTATAATCCAGCGGGCCTCATCCATACCAGGACGGGGAGTAGCCAGAGACGCAGAGCCTGTTTTGGCTCAGTGGGGACACTGGGTGGACCCGTGCGTGCCCAGCTGCCAAGCGCAAGGAGCAGAAACCCCCTCAAGCTCGCTGAGCCTCAGAGGGTCCAGTACCAAGACAGCCAGGAGAATCTCCTGGACCCTGAGGGCAGAATGTACAACCAAGTTCATGGGACAGGGACAGGGAGGCCCAAAGCGGGCTCAGGCCTGGTGGAAAGTTTTGGGCCCCTCATCAAGGATGGACTGGCTGGACTTCTTTACAGAAGTTGCCTCAGGCCCCATTCTGGACCAGCACTCCCCGCCCCACCCTGGTCCTGATGGGGACACACTGGGGCAGCCACCAGGATGCTTCTCTCTCTGGGACCACTTCTGATGTGGCCACACCTCTGCTCTGCTCCGCGTGGCTCTGTTCACTCCCCACAGACACGGATAGGTTGTCCCTCCTCTCTGTGGCCTCAGTGTGGAAGGGCCTCGGAGCTCCAGCCCCTACTCAGTAAAAGCTCTGGCCCCAACTCTGCACTTCCAGGAGAGGCTCCCTTGGCCCCCTTGAGTCAGATGCCTTGCCCTGGTCCAGCTGGCCATGGGAGAGTGGGGTCAAGGGTTTGCCAGCAGTGAGGCCCACCTGACCCTGAGGGTCTCTGGGGGTGGACAAGTCTCAGGGAAGTGGTGGGAGCTGAGTGGTTGTGACATCCACCCCCCTACCTTCTCTGAACCCCTGGCCTCTCAGTCCAGGCTGCCCCCTACTGGCCTGCAGGCAGTGAGCTTTCTAGAGGGCTCTCTCTTAGCCGGTTCTGAGTGGGGCCCTTGAAACAAGCTGGTGCTTCCTCATCTTACCAGCTCCCACCTGGCAGCTGGCATTCCGTCCGAGCAGATGGCAGCCTTAACCTTGACCAAGCACTGTTGGAGGATGCAGGGAGGTATGTGGTCACCAACACGGCAGGCTCTCAACATAGGGATGTGGACCTGGTTGTCCAGGGTGAGTCCTGGGGTAGTGGTGGTGGGAGGGCAGGGGACAGGATGGGATGGGGGAAGACCCCCGGGGGGAACTTGATCTTGAACACCTTTGTTTTTAAAAATTGCCCAAATAGTACGTATTCACTGTAGGGTATTTAGAGGTTGGAGAAGGAAAAAAAAAAAAAAGATAAACCTCCTATACCAGTAGCTACGAAGAACCAGAATAATTTTACATTTCGGTGTGTATCTTTTATACTTTCTACACACATGAGCTTGCAAGGGTAAACATACATACACGGTATGTATGTAATGTATATACATTATATATATTCTTTATGTACATTGCTTATAAATTATTTTTACATGGTATACTTTATAAAAATTATATATAAATTCTTTATATGCACATACATACAAATACTTAAAAACCAACTGGAACCACGTAATATTACTGTCTTGCAACCTGAGTGTTTCTTGCAACAATATATTATAACTGTTTTCTGTTAATAATACTCAAAGCATCATTTAAGACTGCACTGTCCCCTGTTTAGATGAGTCAGGAGTATCTAACCTATCCCCTCATGTCCAGTTTCTCACCAGCGTGAACACCTGGGCTGAAGGTCCTTGTGCTCCACCTTTGCCCGCGTGATCAGTTCTTTCCTTAGGATAAACTGTTGTTGTGGACTTGAGTTTTAACTCACAGAGATTGCACATTTTTAGGGCTTTTCGTGTATTTTGCCCAGTTACTCTCCCACCTACAGTGTTGGAGGGTGCCTGTTTCCCTTCGCCCACCCAACCAGTTACCACCGTTCTTTTTAACAGAAGACAAGAAGTTTAAACTAAGTTCAGTTATGTTTTGTCATTTATCTTGGATGTTAGTATCCTCTGTTTGTTTGTTTGTGTCCTTTGCTTTATTAACCCCCCGAGGGATGAGCAGGAAGAACTCATAGTTCCCCATTTGGTAGAGCAAAACCGAGGTTCAGAAGGAGGCTGGGTTGAGAATCCAGCCGTCCTGCCTCCTCATAATTCCAATTAATAACAGTGATCGAAGGTCGGCCGTGTGTCACGTGCCAGACCTCTGAGAGCTTCTGTGTGTGTTTCACTTAATTTTCTGTTGCTCCAAGAGGTGGGTTTCAAAGACTGGCACGTTCTGAAGTTAAGGAAGCTAAGGCTCATAGAGGCAGGGTAACTCATCACATCACAGGATGAGGGAAGTATGCCTCTGCAGACAGCATCACCCCCTAACTTCCCACCGCACAGAGGTGGCTGGCCATCAAGCTCTCTTGGCTCATTTCATTTCTGTCCAACAAATACTTATCAACTTGCTGGCTTTGGCCACCCAGGGAGAATCTGGGAGGGCATTTCCCTCCCTAAAGGATCGGAGTATTACTGTCAGAGCCCTTGGCTTCTGGCTCTCCCTCCTGAATTTTCCATGCCAGTTCCCCCTCCCCCACTCCTCTTAGAGATCCCAACCCCTCCCCACCTCCTGTTTTAATACCTGCAAATCTGGATGGTGCCCAGGACAGATTTGGCACTTGTTTTCAAGTTCATTCTGTCCTGTGAACACTATTTTCTGCCATTTCTTATCTGTCCTTCCCCAGAGAGTGGGCAGGGAATTGGGGTCAATTTAGCTTTTTTGCTGATCAAGGAATATGGGTACCAAAAGATTAAGTGGTTTATCCAAAGTTCCAGAGTTAAGAAATGACACAGCTGGTTCCTAGACACAGGCTGCCCTTTGTCTGGGGCATCAGTTTATAACAGTGATGGCTGTATTCTCCTGTTAACCCTTTTTTTTTTAAATCATGGTAAAATTCACATAACATAATACTTACCATTTTAACCATTTTTAGGTGTACATTTCGGCGGCATAAGTAGCTTTCACATTGTTGTGCCACCAGGATCATTTGCCCAACACACAAGACAAAACGCTGAGACACCGAGATTTACAGCAAAGAAAGAGTTTATTCACAAAGCAGCCAAGCAAGGAGATAGGAGAACAGGTCCCAGATCTGCCTCCTGGAAGGCGAGGGGCTTGGGATATTTTTGGGACAAAGAGGCAGGGTGGTCTCAGGCATGGGGAAAGGTGATTGCAGGTAGGGAAAAGGTGAGGCCATGGTGTTCTGTGCAGGTGTATCTGCGTTGCTTGCTTCTTCATGGGATGCACATTCAAAAATGGAGGTGCCTAGCGTGATCGGAGAGTGGAGTTTTTGGCCCTCTGATGTCAAAAGGTCATTCATCAGACACCTGCCCGGGGCCCAGTTTTAGGGTCGGTGGTCCCAACCAGTCTTAGCCAGCTTAAGCTCGAACTAGACACAGCTGACTTCAACTTCCTTGAAAACAACTGGAGTAAACATCTTATTGTTTAGGCTGCATGAAGCTTGCAGGGCATGCAATTTGCAGCAAAACAATTAAGCGAGCTCATTCGGTGAAGCCGGGCTCAAGCAGAGGGGGTTCTAACCAGCTAGAAGACAAGCTGAAGAATTTCTGTTAGTTGCCAGTTTCTGTTAACCCCATGGAACACAGTTTCAAGATGGGTTTTTTAACTCAGTGGGACACTATTTTCACAACCAGCACCACCATCTATCTCCAGAACTTTCTCATCTTCCCAAACTGAAACTCTATGACCAGGTGCCATCCCTGATTAAGCACTAACTCCCCATTTTCCCCTCCTTCGGCCCCTGGCAACCACCGTTCTACTTCTGTCTCTATGAACTTGCCTCTTCTAGGCATCTCATATGAACGGAATCATAGTGTTTGTCCTTCTGTGTCTGGTTTATGTCACTTAGCATCATATTTTCAAAGTTCATCCATGTTATAGTATGTTAGACATTTATTCCTTTTTAAGCCTGAATAATATGCCATATGTACACACCACGTTCTCTTTATCCATCATCCTTTGATGAATGGATATTTGGATTGTTTCCACCCTTTTGGCTATTGTGAATAATGCTCCTCTGAACTTTAGTTTATGAAATTGGTTTGTTTTTAAAAGTGCCACCTAGAATCCAGCCCACTGCCACTCACCATATCACCAGTGAAGGGGTTCCAGCCTCTGTCCCCTGTGTAGCCTCAGGAGTTCCCACCCCTCCATCACCTGGACCAAGGTAGGTGAAGCCTGTTACCATAAAGGTAACAAGAGAGGTAGGCCCAGCGCATCATTGGGAGAGGAATGATGCAAGCTGCTGCCATGGAGTGTGGGCTCTGCTGATGTCACCTGTGATCTACCGCAGGAAACCAATGCCCTGGCTTCCAGGAATCCCCACTACAATGTGAGTGAGGATGGCACCCTGGTCATCAGCCAGCCACCTGCCCAGGATGCAGGGGCCTATGTCTGCACGGCCACCAATGCCGTGGGCTTCTCCAGCCAGGAGATGCGGCTTTCTGTCAACAGTGAGTAATGGCCGCTACTGTCTTGGGAGAGGGATTTGGGAGGCGTGAGGGGCAAGGGCATGGACAATCTGACCTTACCTACATCTTCTTTGCACCCTGTCAATCCTACCTCCAAATTCTTCCCATCTGAAGGGCATGTAGACGAAAGCTGTGCTCCCTCATGGCACTGTCCCCAGTAGTATGAGCATGCTCATGGTACCAAGAATGGTTCCAGCTCAGCCCTCTGTAACCAGATGGAGGGAGGCCATCACATTAACAAGCCTTGGAAAGACACAAGGCCCTACACTGGACCCCCTCCCACCTTGGCAGCCCTCTCGCCCACCCTTCTCCCTGACACTTTGTGCCCAGACCCTCTGGGTTCCTTAAACTACCCATCCTGCCTCAAGGCGTTTGCACATGCAGTTCCTTCTGTTGGAATGCCATTCCCTCCTAACCTCTTGGCCCAACTGACTTCTCCCTTCAGTCAGATCTCAGCTGTCTCTGGCCCCTCAGGCTGAGTCAAATTACCTTACTGTGAACTCTCTGGAAAGTTCTCTTTAAAGCCCCCATCACAACTGTGATTAAATGATTAGTTGTATATTGAGCTAATTGGAACCAGTGTTCCCCTGGGACCCGAAGCACAGGGAGATTGGGCATCATCTGGTGATTGATCCTTATTCCTGAGAATATTTGAGATAACTGAGGATGAGAAGGGAGAACAGAACCTACCAGAATGTCCCTGGGGAAGGGAAACCAGACAGAAAGAAGCTAGAGGAGTGGAGACACTGGGGCAGGAGAACCATTCCAGGGTCATGAAAGCAAGACAAACTTCCAAGAGGGAGGATGGTCGTGGACAGGTAGGGGGAGACTGGGGGAACCATCGGATCAGAGCCCACCCCAAAACTTACACTCCCCCATTATAACAGAGCCCAGCCACCTTCCATACCTCCCTGAGGGCAGTACAACCTCAACTGCTAAAGGAAGCCATGCTGGTCCCCTCTGGGCCCCATCCCTGTTTCCCTACTCTGCTCACAGTCCCTGATGCTTCCGCCAACAGCCGGGCCCAGGTTCCATGTGAACAGGTCACATAACACAGACAAGCCTCTGAGGGTCACGGCCAAGGCTGGTGATGAGATGACCCTAGACTGTGAGGCCCAGGGTACCCCACCCCCATTGATCACCTGGACCAAGGATTCCCGCTCTGTGTCTCCTGTCACTGACAGGTAACCCCAATCACATGGCCTTGGGTCTGAGGATGGACAGAGCTTGGGGTTAGAGGAAACTGGCCTCAAGGAGACCAGTGACCCAGCTGGTGTGTGGGATCCTGTGGACACTCCCAGGGGGATGCAAGGGCCACTAAGGGAGCGTGGATGCCCTTCAGAGGGGTGAGACCTTCTGGAATAACACGCACTGTGCTTTATGTGGTGGCTGCGGGGTGCTGCATATAGGACCTCCTTCAATCTGCACAGCAGCCCGTGTTATCTGAGCGGAACTGAGGCTCAGCGAGGTGGTGGGTGGTGAGTGGCTCGCGGTCACTCAGCTAGAAATGAGTAACATCATGGTTGGAACAGTGTCCTGAATCCTCAGATCAGGTGTCTGGCGGCTGGGCTTTCAAGGATCCTGGGAGTGGGCGGAGAGGAAGGAGGCTGGCTTGGGCGTCCTTCAAAGCCAGGGCGTACCCCCCACCCAAGACAGGGGTGTGGGGTGGATTGATTCCAGACAAGGAGGCCTCAAAATTCCTGGGGCCCTTGACCTTTGAAGGGGAAGCGGGAGAGGGGGTAGCTCTGGCTGGTGACATCAGTCCTGGTGAGGTCTTTGAGAAGTTCCGGACAGAGAAGGTCTCAGAGCAGCCTGTGGTGCAACCCCCACCCACCTGACCCCCACATTTGGGGCTCTGCTTCTCGGAACATCTGTTTGGTGAGTGAGCGCTCCCAGTCCTTGAAGGTGCGCACCTGTACGCAGCTGGCCTGGGGCTATGGTGCCCCCGCCCCCAAGCCCTTTGGCGGCTCTGCAGCTCCACGTCCTGGGTGGGGGTGGGGGCCGGGGAACCTGCATCTCTTCCCAGAAAGCCTGGTCCTAGTTCCTCGGCTAGGCAGCCACCAGCAAGTGCGTGATTATTTTTGACTTGTTACTGAAATGGGGAACCACACTTCCCATTTGTTCACCTCTCCTTGTTGTGATGAGTTAATAGATCAGCCTGGAACCACAAATTTGTGAGAGCTGCTTTTGCAATCCTGGAATTTTGTTCTGTTCCTCTCCCTTGCCCTCTCTACTTCTTGTTGGCTTATGGCTTTCTCTTGAGATTTATGAGATTCTGGGAGTTTATCTAAAAGGAGAGGGAAATATGCCTGGGGTTGAGCGGGCTGGGGCGAAGGGCTCAAACCCCGGAGTTCATCAGATCTGAGTGTGGATCCCAGCTGGTTCTGTATTAGTCATGTGGTCTCAGGTGGCTACTGGTTGCTCTTGGCCTGTTTCTGCATCTGTAACGTGGACACTTTAAATACTGCCCTTGAGATACAGTGATGGATGTGTGATGCTGGAAAATCACTCCCTCTGGTATCATTTTCCTGCTGCTGCTATGAACTAAAGCATCATTTCCCGCTTTTAAAAAACTATCATCATCATGTCTATCTCATTTAATTCTTAACTACTTTTTCAAATACAAAAGCTTTTTTGAGATGGAATTCACATGCTGTACAATTCTATGATTTTTGATAAATTCAGTCGTGCAGCCATCACTACCATCAATTCTAAAACATTTCCAGCACCTTCCCCCCACCCACACACACAAAAAGTAAAAGAAAAGAACCCATACTCATTGGCAACCACACCCCAGCCCAGCCCCTGACAACCACTCCTCTGCTTTCTTTGGATTCATCTATTCTGGACATTTCATATAAATGGAATCATACACTCTGTGGCTTGTTGTGCCTGGCTCCTTTCACTTAACATGTTTTTGCGGTTCGTGCTTGTTGAAGCAGGTGTCAGGACTTCATTCTTTTTTTGTGGCTGAATAATATTCCATTGTGTACATAGACCACCTTTGTCCATTTATTCACCAGTTAGTGGACATTGGGGTTGTTTCCACTTGTTGGTGATTGTGAATAACCTCATCGGCTTTTTAAAAATATTTAATATTTTTAAAATTTCATTTCTTATTGAAGTATAGTTGACTTATAATGTTAGTTTCAGATGTACAGCAAAATGATTCAGTTATGCATATACATACATATATTTTCAGATTCTTTTCCATTATAACTTATTACAAGAAATTGAATATAGTTCCCTGTTCTATACAGTTGGTCCTTGTTTATCTATTTTATATATAGTAGTGTATGTCTGTTAACCCCAAACCCCTGATTTATCCCTCCCCTCCCCTTCCCGTAAGGTAACTATAGTTTGCTTTCTATGTTCATGAGTCTATTTCTGGTTTGTAAATAAAATTTGTATCTTTCTTTAGATTCCACATATAAGTGACGTCATATGATACTTGTCTTTCTCTGTCTGATTTACTTCACTTAATATGATCATCTCTAGGTCCATCCATGTTGCTGCAAATGGCATTATTTCATTCTTTTTTTACAGCTGACTAATATCCCATTGTATATATAGACCACATCTTTATCCAGTCATCTGTTGCTCTTTAACTTTTGATTGTATTTGAACTTCTTTCACAGGTTCTTGGTCCCTGTGGTTCTTTGGGCCTCCCTGTGGCACTCTGACACTTCCCCACACAGAACAAAACTCAGTTTTCTCCCAGACACACAGCTCCTCTTAGTCCCACAGCCATTCAGCCAGAAAATACAGATTTTAAAAACCCATGGAAAACACACATTGAGCAGTGGTGGTGCTGGTGGCACAGTCTTGCTGTCTGTCTGCGCCTCCTCCCCGGCTTTCTCCTCCATCTCTTCTGCTCCCTCTGGATTCAGTGCTCCCTCTGCCTGGTTGAGCTGCCCCCTCTTCTGCAGTGGCCCCCTCCTCTGTCCTTGGGGACGGAAGCCTGAACCTACTCCGTGGTTGCCCGGGGTCTGTTTTTCCTGATCCTGTGCTGATCTTGACCTGAGCCTCTGAGGCCTCCTCCATCTCTGTTTGGACAAAGGGTGGCCCTCTTCTCCTGCCGGCCATCCTGGAGGTGGCTGGGGTGAACGACATCATGCCCTGAGTACTAGAGGGAAACAAGCCATGGGGTGTGGGGACCTGGGATCCTGACCTTCCGACTCCTGGGGCTGGGCCTTAACATACACACACAGACACATGTCGACATTAATACAGGTGGACAGGTGCACAGACACAGTCACAAACACATGGACATGCGCACAGATACACCAGAGATGGAAGCATGACAACATGTAGACACACACATATCAGGATTCTGGGCCAGGGTCAGTCTGGACCCCACTCTCTCTGCAGATTGTAGAGAATATTCTGAACTCAGGGAGCCTTGCTCTCCTGAGTCAGAAAGTCCTAATGGAAAGAAAACATAGTAGGATCTTCAGTCCCCATGAAACTCTCAACCACTCACCTGTGTCCACACCCCTTCCAGTGTGTTCATGCAGGTGCTTTTGTACAGTTAAAGTTAGGGCATCTTCTATTCTGCCCTCAGCACTGATTTTTTTCCTCCATTTACCTATTTTCTAGATCCATCCTGGCCCATGTCAGAGATTTGCATTTAAAGGGTAAAAGAATATTTCAGGGCATTTAGCTCTCATGGTTGCTAAGCTCTTCCTCTGTTTGGGGCAGATGCTCCGTTGCTAGTTTTTGGTAGTAATAAATAGGGCTGTTGGAACATCTTTGCTCACATGCTTCTCTTTATCTTCTGGGTCGTGTCCTTGGGGATGTAGCCCTGAAAGGAAACGGCTGTGTCCAAGGGTGGAATGGTCACTGGGTGCTTCTTACCCTGCGGGACTGTTGTTTGTGAAAGGACCATCCGAGTTGTGAATTCAGAATTAGAGTCAGCAGGATTTACTGAGGATCTCATGTGCTCAGGACTGTGCCAAAGCAGCCTGGGAGAGAGAAGATTCTAGCTCCAGGTGTGAGAGACATCAGGTGGCAGAAGACCTGGGGTCCCATCCAAGCCTCACCCTCAACTCCCTGCATGAACTTGAGCAAGGCCCTTCCCCTCTCTGGGCCTCAGTCTTCCCATCTGACAAATGAAAGGGTTGGACAGGCAATGATGGCCGGAGAGTGCCTAGTGGCTCTGGTGCCATGATTCAGCCCAGGGATGCTGGGGTGAGGCGGTTTCTAGGCAACAGTGTTTGTGGTTCTGATGTGTAGCTGGGACAGCTGCAAGTGCTCCTGGCTCTGGCTCTGGCTCCCAAGGGCATCCAGCCAGGGTCCCACACAGGGTCAAACCATTCAGGGGAGGATAGGGGACAGTGAGAGGATGGAGCATCCTGAGGGTGGTGCAGGGCAGTCAGCACACCCACTCCTTCTCCTGGCCCAGTGGAGGGGTGGGGGCTGCAGCTGGGTTATGATGATCCAGGAGAATAGCTGCCCCATCCCCGGGAGCCAGCAGTATGGCAGGGACTGCCCAGGGGCCCCTCATGGGGTCTTTACCTCGGTGGGTCCTCACGGCTCATGCTGATTCCTGGCTTGGTGGCTCTGAGGTCAGGTCTTTCCAGCCTATGGCCAGTAGCTCTCTTTCCGGGGAACATTTGAGTGAAATAAATTTCTGAGCCGAACATTGAGGTCACCAAAGTGGTGGGGAGCTTGTTTGCAGAGTCCCAGTTCTGCCCTGACCACGGGATGGCCGTGGACAACAGGATTTCATCTCTCTCGGTCTCAATTTTCTCATCTGCAGAAGAGGGTGATGATAGTAGGACCTGCCTGCCTTGCGTGTTTGGCTGTTGGGAGTTTCAAATGAGAATGTGCGAAAGGGCTTAGCTGTGCCCTGGGACACAGGAAGCGCTCAAGCATTGACAGCCTTCGCTGTTAGCATCCCTGGATTTACGTTACACGAGCTCCCAGGTGGTGTGTCCTCCCTCCCTGCCATACGTTGTGCTTGGCCCTTTGGTTAGTACTAGGCCCCTTTCCCTAAATTTCTCCAGCTTGGGGCTCCTGCCTGGGGCTTCCTTACAAGGGGCTATGATGTGGGTGAGGCCCCAGCAAGGAGGTGAGGGTCAGAGAGGCCGCTGGTGGACGGAGATGCCCTCCAGGCTGGCTGGTGCTGGTGGAGGGGAGGGGAGGAATCCTTGCCTCAGGCTCAGACCCCACCCCAACCCAGCAGACACACACTCAGCACACATTGACGTGCGGTGGGCGTCTGTCCTGACCACGTGCTGCGGGTGAGAATCAGTTTCTGGTGGGCTTGGTGCTGCAGGGGGCGCTGTTCATTCAACAGCCACTGACCCTCCTCCCGGAAGGCTCTGCTGCCCAGGGAGGTTGGATGTGCTCTTTAGAAACGGGGGCAGCAGGATGAGCACGGGACACAGCAGGAGGGACTGGGTGCAGACGCACCACCCAGATTCTAAGCAGCCTGAGGACAGGGAGCATTTCCTCCACCCCAGCGGCAGCCGGGCCACCTTGAACCCCGTGGCTCTTTGTCAAATGAGTGAATGAGTGAGTGAATGAATGAAGGAGCATTTAGCTGAACTGGGCTCCAGGGAACTCAGAGCAGGGGAAGTGTAACCTGCCTGGATTCATCAGGGAAGGCGTCTATGGGGGAAGGCGTCTATGGGGGCAGTGCCTGTGCTAAGGGCTGGGGACACGGCAGGAACCTGGGCACACCTGGCTCTGCCCCTCATGGAGCCATCAGATGGTGACAGGTGATTACAGATATGACAAATGCCCCAGTGGCTCCAGGAGCATGAAACAGAGAGCAGGGATCCACCTGGGGCAGCAGGGGTGGAACTTTAGAGACCTGAGCCACAGAGGAGCTTGAGAGGTGAGCCCAAGCTGGGTTGCTGCGAAGGTGCAGCCTGAGGATTTGCACTTTCTATCAGATGCCCTTTGGCCTCTCTGGGCAGGTATGTCCCCCTTGGAGCTCACGGGACCCGGGGGACCTGGCAGGGTAAGTGGACCACTCCTGAATCTCCCCCAGCACCCCCCACCATCTGCATGGCTGCGTGAACTTACAGTGAAGCTCGAGCCCAGTGGATGTCATGAACAGGAAATTCCCCTCAAACCTTTCTGTCTTTTCATCTGGGCGCCACACAGAGCCATCTGGCTGCTCTCACAGTGCTGGAGAGGCTGCTGCTAATGGCACCACACGCACATGGCCCTCCCCAGTTCCTCCCACCTCTCTCCTGCCCTCACCTCCCCTCCCACTTCTGCAGCCCCCAAACCTCGAGGAGTCTTGGGCTGTGGAGAGAGAGCAGGGCATAGGGGACAGAAGGGCTGTCCTGGAAACCCCAGGACTTCAGGTCCTGTCCCGCAGGCCCCATGGGCCCATGGCAGCTGCTTTATTTTTTCCTGACATCTCATCCGAGTGGGATTTGCTCTGTGCCAGGTCTGGGCTAGGTTCTGGGGATGCAAAGGCAAATAAGACAGAAGGGGATGTGTCTTCTTGGGGCCCGCAGGTGACACGAGCCGGTGTGGTGAGGGCTCTGCAGGCCTCAGCTTGTCCATCTGTAAGATGGGTCTCCCTTTCCATTGCCTCCTTTGGGTGTAGTGAGCAGCATTTCCTTTTTAGGAAATGACGTGTGGCTCATCACAAGAAGACAAGATGCCTAATTTTATTGTTGAGAATTGTTTCCACTTTTGGAAGTTTCTTTCATTTTTTTTTTCCCCAGAAACTTCACCTTCCTATCCTTTTAAGGGCTAGGTGAGGGAGGGAGCAAGGGGTTCTGTGGTCTCTAAAGTTCTTAGAAAAACTAGACAGCAAACTCTGAGATCAAGTGTCCAGAGCTGCCTTTTCAAATATGAAGAAACGAGTTCAGAGACACCGACTGGCCCGCCTGGAGTTGCACAGCATATAGCCAAACTGGATCTCAGATCCCGAACTCTGGTGCCCAGCCTAGACCTCTTTCAGCTGACCCACGTGTCCCTGCTGGGCTAGTCAAGGTTTGAAGCAAAGTCACCGAAGGAAGTAACTGTGTCCCTTCCCCCGAGTGTGATTGAATGTGTATGCTTCAGCCTCAAACTGATTTGGCTCGTATTTGGTGATTGTCAACATTATTTAACTTAAAAAAAAACAAAAACAAAAAGGAACTGTGGATGAGTAAAGCCAAGCTGGGGGAGTGGAGCCAAGCAGGGGAAATGTTTACTTGTCACTGAGACAAATAAACATCTTCCCCCTTTTTCTTCCACTTTGACAGATTAAGGGAACTACTTAGGGCTGCCTAGCTGGTTGGGGCCTGGGGGGCCGGGCACACAGACACGTTGAGTGGGGCAGGGATTTTACTAACAGCAGGGCCGTTTATTGAGCACTTAGTGTGTCCCAGGCACGGTGGGCTTTGTGCGCATCATGTAACTGCATATGTACTGTCTCCTGTGACCCCAGATGCGGACATGGAGGTTTAGGGAGATGGAGTCCTTGGCCTCAGAGCAGCCTACAAGAGGCCAAATGGCGGCACACAGAGGCTACTTGCTGTCACAGCCCTGCTTCCACCTGCTCCGCTGGGCTGCTTCTCGGGACGGGGGCCCCTCCCTGTGGCCTGGGGCAGTGTTCCCAAGGGGTGGTCCCCTGACCACCTGTGTCAGAGCTACCTGGCGCCTTGGTAGAACCCCACTTCCAGTCTCCCCCCAAGTCAGAGTCTCTGGTGGGGCCTAGGAGTTTGCATGTTTCACATACAGCTGGAAGGTTCTGATAAAGCCCTGCCCTGCAAGGGGCAACGATGGAGTCTCTACCTGTGAGCGCTGATGGTGCGTGAGCCTGTGGCCAGGAGTCCCGCTCCTGTGCATGGGGGGCACATACATCAGTGTGCAGAGAGCTCTGGTGGTAATAGAAAGAACGAACAAATGAATGAAAAGAGGGAGGGAGGGAGGGAAGAAAGAAAAAACTCTAAATGTTTAAATGTTCACCAAAAAGGGAGCAAATTAATAAATGGTAGTATGATACACAAAAGACTACTATACAACAGTGAAAAATGAATGGGTTAGACCCACATACATACACATGATGCCACTTACATAGGAGTTTTAATGCAAAACTGCACTGCATATTGTTATGGATGCAGTGTCATCACCGTGGTAACAGCTGACCTCTGTTAAGTACCTCTCTGTTCCAGGCACCATGCTGTGAATTAGGTCTTTCGGTTCGCTGGACAACCTTATGAAGGATAAGTACCACAGTAGTCTCTTTTTCTGAAGAGGAGAAAACCGAAGCACAGAGAGGTTAAGTAACTTGCCCAACCTCACACAGCAAGCACATGGCAGAACAGGGTCAGACCCAGTTGGTTCAGCCCAGTGCCTGGGCTTTAGAGACCACTACCCAGTGTATCATGTACAACTGTCCTCAGAGAACTTGCTCCAGGTGCCTGCTGGGTGCTCAGGGCAAACTGGAGGGGGGGCTGCTGAGCAGGGGGATTATGACCCCTCTTGGCAGATGGGGAGACAGGACCAGCAGGGCAAAGCTAGTTGCCTGAAGTTGCACAGAGAGTAAATGGCCAGCAACGTTGACCTGTCTGAGGAGCTCATGCCCAGCACTTTGCTTGCAGCTGCTCGGGAGATGGGGGCTCCTGTCAGCCCCATTTGTGGAGGAGGAACCTGAGACTCAGGGGAGAAGGGAGTGGGAGCAGGACTGGAGCCCAGCTATACCCTGATGAGCACAGGCTGCGGGGCCCTTGGGTTCCCCCACCTCCGTGCTGGCTGCTTGTGCTTAGGGCCAGCCGGAGCCAGTGGCCACAGCTGCCCTCCCAGTTCAAGGGGGGCAGGGCGACACAGAGCCAGCACATATGGAGTGGTGACATCTTGTCTGCAGGGGCCCCCTGGAGTCCAGCCCAGCTGCAGGAGCCTGGTTGGGGGTCCTAGATCCCTGTGGGATGTTCAGGTGACTTCAGCAGGGTGGGCTGGATTGGGGAGGGCAGTGATGGACTGCTTCTTCCTGAGGGCCCAACACAGCGCTGGACAACAGGACACCAAAGAGCACTGGATTCAGAGTCCGCCTGGCCCTGGCACGTTAACACAGAAGGCCTCTGGGCTGCAGCTTCACCATGGAAGCTGTGGGAGGGGTCTTCAAACAAGACCTTATGCCCCCTCTCAGAGCAGGGTGGAGGAACTGCAGGCTTGTGCATTAGAGGAGGGGGAGTTTCTGATGACCAAGTGCCAGGCCCTGGGCTGAGCCCACGTGGAATCTGTTCACCATCCCCAGTCACAGGCCCTCTGTGTGTGTCCATTTTACAGATGAGGAAATGGGGGTTCCAAGAGGTGAAGGGACTTGCTTTACCTGGCTCAGAAGGGTTCAAGGTCAGACCCAACCCAGTGGACTCCTAGTCCAGTGCTCTTTATCTGTTACATCAGTTGGAATGGACCTGGCTTTGGCCTGGTGGTCTGGGGAAGTGGAGGCAGGGCAGGAGGAGGAGTGAATGCTGGGTGGTGGATGCTGCCACACTCCCAGCAGGCTTCCTGGAGGAGGCGGCTGGTTCAAGTTGGGTTTTGAGGCCTTTCCAGCAAAGGTGGGGTTGTTTGGGGTCTCACCAGTGCCCCTCATTCCCGCAGGCATCACCTCCTCCTATCGGGCTCCCTGCGTCTGACCCAGGCCTAGGTCAGTGACAGTGGCCTCTATGAATGCACAGCCAGGAACCCTGTGGGATCTGCCATTCAGAACTACATCCTCAGGGTGCAAGGTAGGGCCTGAGCTGGTAGCACCCTTCACGCACCCCAGCCTCTTTTTGGCCTCTCAGTGCCCCTCCCCATCTCCATGCCAGGCTGTCACCTCTTCCTGGCCCTCCAGTGTTTCCTCTGGCAACCCTATTTCCTGTCTTTCTCAAGCACTGTCTCTCCTCCTCCTCACCCCTCTTCTCTCCCTCTCCTGTACCCCTTGGTTGGGCCTGGAGAGGCTGTTCAGAGGCCCCCTGAGAACAGAGGGCAGGGCCCAGTGTCTGTGGGGACTTGGAGGTCGAGAGGAGGTCCCACGAAGGGGGTTCTGGTCTTAGCTTAGGGCGGGCCCAGGAGTGGGCGTTCACCTATGTGTCCAGATCTCATGCACAGAAGCAGCCAGTGGGGTCACTCCGCCACAGAGGTGGGGGCTTATCCTCCACTAGCCCCGAGGAATCACCTAAGACGGGGGTCAGCTGGCCTCCGCCCTTAGCCACCTGTGGCCTACCCACTGTTTTCAGTGGAGAATGATGTCTTCATTTTTAAATGTTTCAGGAAGAAAAGACAAACAATATTTTGTAACATGTGAAAATTACATGAAATTCAAGTTTCAGTGTCCATAAATATGAGTTCTATTGGATTGCCACCACACGTGTTCAGTTACGTGTTGTCTGTGGCTGCCGTGATGGCAGGGTTGAGTAGCTGAGACAGACCATCTGGCCTGCAAGGCCTAAAATATTTACTATCTGGCCCTTTACACAAAAAGCTGACCCCTGATCTAAGCTCACTCCCCATTTTACAGAGAAGGTTCAGAGATGGAGGGGCTCAAAGCTTTGCTGTGGGTTTGCATAAGCATATGGGAGAAAAGGAAGCAGGGCGGCTGGTGATGACGAGGGCCTGAGTCAGCAGAGCTGGGTCTGAATGCTGACTCTGCCACCAACTGGCTGTGTGGCTTTAGGCCAGCTGCTTGGCATCTCTGAGCTTTGGTTTCCTCTTCTGTAAAGTGGGGGCAATAATGCCTATGCCATAGCTGTCAGAGGGGTATCAATGGCATCAGGCACTCAGTACAGTGGAAACTGTTCTCGTTTTCAGCAAGCGTTGGTAGTGGAGTGGTGGGTAGGGTGTGTACACCCTTGCGCTCTTGGACAGTGAGGCTCGCTCGGGGCTCAGGGTAGGGGAGCCAACCTCTGTCCAGGGGCCAGGTTCCCATGGGTGGTCTTTGGGCTCCTCCTCTGAAGCTGGGGAGGTAAAGGGCTAGCTTCCTCCCAGGGCCCAGGACACTTGTCCCTGTCTCCGAGACTTCTTCCGGACTCCCTCAGTCTGGCCCCACGGGAAGCCACCTGGTCACACAGACCCAGGCTTTGGGCTGCTCCAGCTCCTATCAGCTGATGGAGTGGGTGACTTTGGTCAAGCGACAACCTTTCTGAGACTCAGTTTCTTCATCCGCAAAATGGGCATGGCATCACCCACCCCATAGGAAGGACCAAATGAGATGCATGATGGGAAAGTGACTAGGAAACACAAATGCAGAAGAAACAAAACCCACCCTCCTCCCACCCCAGGGAAGGGAAAGAGTGAGTCTAGCGGCAACATTTTTGGCACCACTGTGGGCCAGACCCCGTGCTGGTGACTCAACTGCTACATCTCCCTTTATCCAGGGGCGGCTTTGTGAGGAGGGGAAACTGAGGCTCGGGTGAGGGGCAGGGCTGGGATTTGAACCTCCCCTTCTGTGCATGCTGCCCCCCACCCCCACCCCCCATGCTGAGTCAGTCCCGCTGCCCTCTGGGCCTCAGTGTCCCCATCCAACAGTGAGCTGGGTGGTTCCCAGCTGGTAGTTCTCAAATGGTATAAGCGGGCTGGGGGTGGGACTGGGGCTGAGCACGGAGGAGCGACTCTTTGATGAGAGCCCGTGTGTTCACGCAAAAGGCTGAAATTACTCACTCTTGGGGAGATTCACATGGGGGGCCCCCACTGTCTTTTTCTGACAAAACAAGAAATAGTCAGCCTTGGATTTTCCCCCAGGATGATTTCTGCCTGTTGGCGACATCCAGGGGTCGAGGGAGCCCTGTGGCAGGCCTGGCCTTCCCCATGGGTCTGGGCTCTGGGACCCCCACCCGGCCCTCTGCCTTGACAGCCCTCCCTGTGGCCCTGTCAGTGCCCCGCCAGGTGCAGCCGGGCCCGCGGGCCCTGAAAGTGCTGGTGGGAGACGCTCTAGACCTGAACTGTGTGGCTGACTTGGACCAAGGATGGGGTGGACCTGCGGGGCGGGGGGCCCGAGGGCTCCGTCCACTTCCCAGCCATCCAAACCTCTGACGCCAGGACATACCGCTGTGAGGCCTCCAGCAGGGCCGGGGTGGACGCCTGGGAGCTGGAGCTCAGGGTGCTGGGTGAGTCTCCTATACCCCTCTCCACCTCCCCTCAACAGCAGCCTGGGTTTCTGAGCTGCTGGACACCTTCCCTCCTCCCAGCCCCCAGCCCCCAACCCCTGGGGGGCCGTCTGGTGTCAGGCAGCTTTCGCCAGCCCCTGGGGGACTCCGTCCTTGGTGTGGGCTGCAGGCGCCTGGGCCCAGGTCCAACTTCTCCCACTTTCCAGCTGGACAACCACAGGCCAGTCGCTTACACTCTCTGACCCTACAAAATGTGTCCAGTAATATGTGCGGGGTCAGTGAGAGCATGCGTGTAAAGTGCCTGGTGCACGGGAAGTTCTGCATCTGTGGTGCTAGCGTTGTCACCTTTAGGAATTTGAAACTCATGAGGGGAGTGCAGGGAAGGACGACGCCCAAGCTCAGCCCCCCTAGCCCGTGGGGGTCGTGCGTGGCCCTGGTGGCTGCTCCATGGGCCACTATGCAGGAGGTGAGCTGGTGCAGCTGGGGTTCTAGAGGAGAATGCCCTGTCCACTGGCCCTGGGCTCCTGGGGGGAGCCTCAAGCTTGGGGCTCGGGGATGTGAGTGCGGCCACATCACCTCACGTCAGAGCCGCCGCACTGGGAGGCTGATGAGACCAGCGGGCTGCTGGAGATAGTAGCAGCAGAGAATGCCAACCTGCCGTGTCCTGCCAGAGGTGAGGCTGGGCCCCGGGCAGGCTGGGTGGGGCAGGAGACCCACCCACATTCCAGCACCTTGGGTCACACACTGGGGGCAGTGCATATGGGTGTGAGGGTTCCTCACTCTTATCCAGGGCCACACCAGGTACTTCCCATCAATAACCCTATAGGATGGGTATTAGCATTAACATTGGTGTTTTTTTTATTAGGGGCAATTTAAGCCCAGAGGGGTTAAGCAGCTTGCCTGAGGTCACACAGCCAGAAGGTGACTCACAAAGGATGGTGTGCTCTGACCTCAGCCCTGAGTGCCCGTTAAGCCCTGGGCCCCTCTGCACCTGATGAGGGGGCAGAGGAAGGCCCAAGTGTCCTAGGATCAATGCCTGGTGGCCCCTGCCTGTCCTCAAGCCCCAGACTTTCTCACAGAGGATGATTCACATGGTCCTGGGCAAACCAGCCCTTTGAGGCTTCAGCACAGTGTGGGGCTGAGAGAGCCACCCCTCGGTCAACTGCCCAGCACTGAAACCTGCTTCGATCCTCCCAGGCTGTGTACCTCGGGGCAGTTCCCATCTCTTTTCTGAGCCTCAGTTTTCCCAGCTGTACAGTGGGGACACACCCATCTCTCCACACAGGGCTGCTGTGAAGGCCCAGTGGACAACAGGAGTTTTAGGTCCCGGCATCATGCCTGGCACATAGTAGGGGCTCAGGAAAGTGTGTTAACCGGATGATGCTACCTTTCTGTAAAACCTCCCAGCGGATCCCGCTGCCTGCCCGAGTTGGGCTCTTCTATGACTGGTGAGAGGATGTGCTGTGCCCACCTCCCACCACCACCGCCACCGCATGGGTGGCACTTTCTAGCAGGGCAGGTGTCTGGGTGTCTAAGGGGCAAGTGGCCGCTTACAGAAAAGTCTGGCAGGAGTCAGGAGAGCCGGTTCTAGTCTCAGCTGCACTTCCTCATGCCACGGGGCCCAGGGAAGTCCCTAGAGCAGACTGAGGGAGAGGCAGGTGGGAGGCAGGCACTGAGGTGGGAGCCCGGGGAGCCAGGTGGGCTCCCTTATGCAGAGCTGCCCACCTGGAGGGGCAGTTGTCCCGCCTTTGACCAGTCTCTGGTAACAGCAAACAAGGCACTCTTAGGAGATTGGAGGTGGGAGGTGGGACCACCGGCCTGGGTCTCCTGCCCTGCTTGCCCCATGGCTGCCTACAACTCTAACGTCATATCTGGTCAGCCAGGGGCCTGTCCTCTGGGCCAGACTTCAGCCAGGTCGGCATAACCCAAGTCCTCTGATAACACTGCCTCATCCCAGCCAGCGCCTGCCCCCCAGGCTGCCCCTGGCCTTTTCCCTTTCAAGTAGGTGGCTGCCTGGTGGGCAGTGTTGGGCACCAACCACCAGCCATGTGACCTTGGACTCGGAGGGCTGTGAGTGCAAAAGGAGAAAGACCAGAGCCCAGGGCCTGGATGTGGGAGCCCTGGTACCTGCAGGGCATGGCACCAGGGCCTGGATGTGGGAGCCCTGGTACCTGCAGGGCATGGCACCACCCACCTCCTCCTTGTGGGGCGGGACAGAGGTCAGGAGCCTGACCACCAACTTGCTGGTGATTTGGGGCAATCATTGCTCCTCTCTTGGCCCCTGTAAAATGGGAGTGGGGCGGTGAGGTGAGTGATTTCCAGGGATAGCCCTCAGTCCCCTGGAGTCTTCCCATCTCAGAGCTTCGGGGCAGTTCTGTGTTACAGCTCCTTTAGGGGATAGATGTTTTAAATTGATTTAAAAATAAAAGTCTCAGCATTCAAAACTCAGTGCCCCTCTAGGCCAGCAGTCTTGATCCTTGGTGGTGGGAGGATGGGCTGGGCCCTCTGGAGAAGCTGAGGAGCTAGGGGGGCATGAGTGTGTTTGTGGGTGGTGTGTGTGTGTGTTCACCTGCGTGTCCCCATGGTGGGGAGCAGGTCCCTGGCAGTGGAACACTCGGGCAGGCATCCTAAGCAGGCACAGAGGAAATGGCAGAGGAGTCTATGGGAAAACAGATACGGAGGATTAAGAAGCCTAGAGATCCCAGAGCTCTGGTGGCCACAGGCCTCCCTTCCCCTCAGGGCCACAGTGCAGCTTCCCCAGCACTTAGGGCGGAGCAGTCCACATGGTGGGTGGGGCAGGGGCCCTCCTGAACGAGACCACGCCCAGGATGCCTTGGATGTGCTGCATCGTAATCTTGCCCCGCCCACAATGGGGTGGCCCACCCCTTCCTCCCACCACCTTTCCCCCTCTGTGGCTGAACAGATAAAAGAGCAAGTGAAGCAAAGAGAGAGTGTGTGTTTACAAAGAGCACCTTGCTGCCAGGGGAGACGGCAGATAAAGGGGGGGTTGTTAATGATCATTGGTACTAGCAGTGATTGAGAGTCCCGCTGACTAGTGGTGGCAGTGGACGTCGATGGGGTGATGGAGGAGCTGCAGGCTCCCCTCCTGCTTGGTGCCAGTGGAGGTAGGAAGGCAGGTGTGGGCCGAGAGGACGGAGCTGTGGGTAAGGGCGGCCCTTGTCCTGAGGTCACTCAGCAAGTCTGCAGAGCTGGGGCTCCCAGAACCCCGAGCCTTGCTGTGACCACTAGGCACCAGGCCTCACAGGGATGTGTGCCGCTTGGAAGCCTGGGTCATTTCTTCAGCACCGATCAGAGGACCTACTGTGTGCCCAGGCCCACTGGGGCAGCTGTTCATTGTGTACCCACTGTGTGCCAGGCCAGATGAGATGACGGTCTGGTGGCAGAGCCAGATGCTGGACAGTCCGACGTGAGGAATGTTGGAGAAGGGCCTCCAGGAGGACTGTGGTGCTCACAGTGGGGCCGGGCATCTGTCGTCAGCGGTGCCAGAACTTGTGTCTATGCGTTGATCCGATGGGACAGTACGGGTGCTGAGCATGGCAGGCTTGTACATTCATGTGGCACCTACTGCGTGCCAGGCACTGGGCTTGCGGCTGGGCGTGCAGGAGGGAGCAAAGCAAAAGCCCTGCCCTTGTTGGGGAGCTGGACAATAGACAAAAAAAAAAAAAAAAGAAGTACATCTTATGTATGTTAGAAAGTTGGAGGTGATGGGTAAAGAAAAGAAAGCCCAGGGCCGGTGAGGGGATTGGGAGTGCTGGTGGGGGCAATTCCAGATGAGATGGGGCCCCTGAGAAGGGAACCAGGAAAGTCCCTGGCCCCCATGCCTGTGACCCGCCGGGGCTCTGGGAGGCCGTATGGACACGCAGTGCTGGGTGGGAAGGTGGCCGGTGTGTGGGCACCTGCAGTTCTGAGGGCCACTCCTCCAGCCTGTGGGGCTAGGAGGTACCTGGGACCCCCCCTCCCCAACGCAGGGTCAGTGACATTTACACAAGGAGTGGGGCAGTGTGCGTGTGGAGAGGGAAGCGGACAAGGTGTTCATGTTGATGACTCTGTGCCCTGCCAGGGACACCCAAGCTGCAGGTCATGTGGCGGAAGGGCCCATCCTTGGAGCCTCTGCGTGGCCGTCTGGGTCTGGCGGTGCTGGATGAAGGCTCTCTGTTCCTGGCCTCTGTCTCTCCCGCCGATGGCAGAGACTACGAGTGCCAGGCCACCAATGAGGCAGGCTCTGCACCCAGGCGAGCCAAGCTGGTGGTCCACGGTGAGCGGGGACCCTAGAGCTGGGGGGATGGCCTGTACACACCTCCCGCTGGTACCCCGGGATGCCTAGGTGTGGCATTCCCAGCTCCTCGGCCTGAAGGCTCTCTGCAGGGACGGCTGCGGGTCCCTGCCCCCAGTGCCTGTCCGGAGGGCTTGAGGGTGCTGGGAGAGTGGCAGGTTCCGTGGGCATCCCCTTCCCCAGAGAGACCCCCACGGAGACAGTGAAGGAGAACATGGAACTCCTTAAATGTCCTTTTAAATGGTCTAGTAGTGAATTCATTTTAGAATGAGCACTGATGGGGGGAGGGGTAGAGCTCAGTGGTAGAGCGTGTGCTTAGCATGTATGGGTTCAATCCCCAGTACCTCCATTAAAATAAAGAAAGAAACCTAATTACCTCCCCCCACGAAATAAAAAGAATGAGTGCTGATGACAGTTAGGGTCCCTAAACCCATCTCCCATTAAAGCTGCTGAAGCCACCTGAGGCTCATATGAGGGTCATATTCTGCCCATCCATGGTGCTTGTCCCAAAGGAGGGAACCACTTCCCCTTAACGTGGGCTCATGGAAGGGGTGAGAAGCAGTTTTAATGGTTCCTAATCGGGTGGCTTGCCATGTAATGACTTGCCTGGGAAGTTCGTTTCAAAGACTTACCTAGACCCCACTTTCTGAGATTCCTACACGGGGAACCCTCCCAGGTGACTATGACAACAGTTTGGGTGTAGAACCAGCTGGACCTGGGGACTTCCGCATCTTACAAAGTGGAATGTCAGAGACAGAGTGGGGCACATTTCCTGGTCACAACCAGGTCAAGTTCCCCAGGCGAGGCTGCTGAGGCCATTCCTGGGACCACAGGCTCCTGATGCACAGATCAGGGGCTGGGGCAGGCATCCTGGGACTCAGAATCTGGGGAAGGGCGGCAGTTGGGGCTGCCTTGTCCAGACGGGGTCCCGGTGGCTGTGGCTGTGGCTGTCCTGAGGAGGGGACAGCTTCTCTGCTTCTCCTTGCTCCCAAGTGCCCCCAGCATCCAGGAGGATGGGCTCTGGGCCAACGTGTCAGGCATGGCTGGGCAGTCCTTGACGCTGGAGTGTGACGCAAACGGGTTTCCGGCCCCTGAGATTGTGTGGCTCGAGGATGGGCAGCTGGTGGGTGTTCCCTGGGTGGATGGGCTGTGGGTGGGACTTGGACAGGGCTCAGGCCTTCTGGATGGGTTCTTGTTTGTGCTGTGTGTGGCGGGAAGGTGTGACAGGTGATAGGTGTCTTTGGGGATGCACTGGGGCTCAGGGCTATGGGGAACTGTGGTCCTATGATGAAGCATGGAGGGCTGCATGGTGGAGAGGACACAACACTATTCAAGGAATCAGAAGCCCTGGGTTCTGGAAACCAACCAGATCCCTGGGCCTCAGTTTCCTCATTGCTGGTGCTGGGGGATGGCCAGACTCCGCTTATCAGCTCCTTGTGGCCTCTTCTGCCCAGATCCCTGAGGTGGGCAGCCACTGCCTCCTGGACGGGGCCCAGGCCCTCCACTTTCCCAGGATCCAGGAAGGCAATGCAGGCCTCTACTCCTGCCGGGCCGAGAACCAGGCCTGGACCGCCCAGAGGGACGTTGGTCTCCTTGTGCTCAGTGAGTGAGTCCTGAGCCCCTACACCTCCCAAGGGTGCCTGGCGCTGCAGCCACTACCCTTTTAGGTGGGCCAGGGGAAAGGGGAGACTGCCTGCTGGGAGCCAGAGGCACAGAGGGGCCCATGGCAGACCTGGGCCTGTGGTCACAGAGACATGGGGACAGACATGAGACAGTAACACCATTAGCTAAGTAATTACTATTGCATTCTGTGCTATGGAAGAGTAGCGCGGGCCTCTGAGGATGCACAGAGCAGGGGCCCCTTCAGCCAGGAGCTTGGGGGAGCTTCCCAGGAGGGCTGAGTGGGCAGAGGAAAGGCTCACCAGGCAGGGGACCTGTACATGCAAAAGCCCTGCGGCAGGCAGGGCTTGTAGGGTTTGAGCATTTTCACTCCCCACCCCTTCTCTCCCCCCCGTCTCACCTTCTGTGCTTGGAGCTGGGGCCGCCCAGGAGGTGCTGGGCCTGGCTGGTCCAGGGGCAGAGCTGGAGTGTCGGACCTCAGGGGTCCCCATGCCCCAGGTGGAATGGACCAAGGACGGGCAGTGAGTGGTTTCCCCCACCAACAGTGGGTAGCGTGGGGGTGGAGCCCAGGCTGGGACTTGATGGAGGGGTCTCTGGAGAGGTGGAACTCTGCAGGGTGGGGCTTGTGCACCAGTCACCCAGGGCCCAGGCAGAGGGCAGTGTGAGGCACTCCTGCCTGAGATCACCCAGGTGAGACCCTGCTTTTGCCAGGCAGTGTTTTCTCATCACTCAGACCATCTTCCTCTTATTTTTAAAACTTTTTAAAAGTATTTTTTATTTTAAGGTATTTAAGGTATTAATATGATATTCACCATCCCAAAGGGCACAATTCAGTGTATTTACCGCATCCACAGTACCACACAACCATCACTTCTGTCTGGTTCCAGAGCATTTCATCACCCTGGAAGGAGACCCTGTACCCATTAGCAGTCAATTCTCTGTTCCTCCCCTTCCCAGCCCCTGGCAACCACGAATCTGCTTTCTGTCTCTATAGATTTCCCTGTATTTCACATACATTTCAGGCAGTCATGCAATATGTGGCCTTCTGTGTCTGTCTTAGCACACAGTTTTCAGTGTTCATTCACATTGTAGCAGGTTTTGGCATTTCATCCGTTTTAACGACTGTATAATATTCCACTGTACAGGTCGACCCCATTTTGTTTATCTGTTTATCCGTTGATGGGCGCTTGGGTTATTGGCACCTTTCATCGACTGTGAATCTTTCAGTCTTCTTTTTCCCAAGCAGCAGGCTCCCCTCCATGCAGCCTGCCCCTGCCAGCATCTCAGCCTTACCAGCAGTCTTCTCCATCTTTGCAGACCTATTCTCCAAGGGGTCCCTCACGTCCAGCTCCAGGAGGATGGCCAGGTTCTCAGAATCACCAGCAGTCACGTGGGGAATGAAGGGCGGGTGGCAGGGCCAGCAGGCCAAGGATTTCCAGCTCAGAATCCACCGTGAGCCTGGCCTCTTCCCAGGCCCCCGCCACGGGCTGACCACTGCATGGATGGTGGTGAGGGGAGAAATGTGGGCTTATAAGGAGGGAGCCCCCAGTCCAGTAAAGTAGGGGTGGGGGTGGGGATGGGTGGAGGGAGTGAAAGACAGAGGGAATCTGGCCTGTTTCCCAAATCCCATCTGAGCTTCACAAGTTTTGCTATTCCTGATGCCAGTCAGGATGATTGTTTCTTTAAATCAAGTCACTTTTCTTTACACTGAAACACATTTATTTAAAAGGATGTTTAATATCTCACAGGGAAGTAGGAACCAGGGCCACTAGGCCTTTGGGGGAGGAAGCTGGGGAAACAAATGCAACCAAAGAGGGATGTTGGAAACCCTCAAGCTCATGCATGTGGTGGGAAGGGCAGAGCAGAAGGTGCTAGAACGTTTGGGAACACAGTGGCACCAAACACACCAAATGCCTTTCCTTTATTGTAATTGGGCAAGAAGGAGTTTTGGGAAGGGTGTAGCTGTTCTGTTACAAGATGCAGGCCTGTGTGCCCCGAGGATTGTCTTGGGTACCACTCGTGGTGTGTGTCCAGCCCTGTGGGAACCCCTGATCCAGTTCAGTCCCCTATTTTACAGCTGGGGAAACTGAACCCCACAGAGGGCTAGTGACCTATGCTGGTCACACAGTTAGAGGCAGAGTGGGGTCCAGAGCCTGACCTGGGGGCCCTCCCCTAGCTTCTGTGCCTCTTGTGATGGCCGGGCTTGCTTCTCTCGTCACCCAAGCCGGCCTCTCCCATCTGTCCCCAGACCTCACCCCTCCACGCCATCCCCCACGCCTTCCCCACCCCTGCAGTAGGAGCCTGTGACGTGTGTGGTGCTTGTGGCCCAGGGAAACATGCATTCAGCCTTGAGGAATGGGACACCAGCAGCCTCGGTGTGGGTCAGGCTCCCTGTGACCCCACCCCTCACCATTGTCCTCAGCACCTCCCACCATCTGGGGTTCCAACGAGACAAGTGAGGTGGCCATCATGGAGGGCCACCCATGCAGTTCCTCTGTGAGGCCTGAGGCGTACCTACTCCCGACATCACCTGGTTTAAGGACGAGGACCCCCTGCCTTCTGGTGCTGGGGTCGTTTCCACCAGAGGCGGCCGGCAGCTGCAGCTGGAGAGGGCCTGGGGCTCAGACACGGGCATCTACACCTGCAAGGCCAGCAACCCCATGGGGGACGTGGAGAAGGCCACCAGGCTGAAGGTTTACGGTGAGCTCCTGGGGCAGTGGTCAGTCAGCTAGGATGGGTGGTAGGAGGGAGGGCGGCCATGGAGGCCTCCAACTGTCTCCAAAGGTGGCTGAGGAGAGCGGCCAGGGGCCCAGGATACCACGATAGAGGGGTTACCCAGGGAGAAGGGTCATCTCAGCACGTCTCACGTCAGACAGGCGAGGAGCAGGCCAGGAACAGGAGGGCCTGTCTCGGGGCCCGGGCAGAGCAAGTCAGGAATCCAGGTCTCCCCTCAGGGCTCTTCATGAAATTGCCCCCATGATCATTAATAACCAACTGCTCTTAATTAATCACTTCCTGTGGTCAGACCTCCTGGGGCTTTTCACACAGCACCACGGGTTACAGGGACCAGGGCCCGTGTCTCCCCACTCATGGGTGAGCCTGGTGGGCTCTGGGGCAGGTCACCCTGCTAGGAGGCGAGGGGACCTAGTTCATACCTAGAGCGTCTGACTGTGAATCGTGTGCTGCTAGCCTCTGGGCTGGCCTGCCTTGAGGGGCTTGGCTCTCAGGACAGGCGAAGAACTCAGAGGAATTGCTGTGTGTGGGCAGGGATGGGTCCGAGCAGGTGAATTTTGAGAAGGCAGAATGCAGGCTGGTGTGGTCATCGTGAGCCCTTGTGAAGAGTCATCTCTGGAGGTCTGGTCCCCAAAGATACAAGATTTAAAGGGCTTGGATGCTGGAGCCCTGGAGACCCCAAAGGGAAGTTGGGATGTGGGGGGTCTAAGGGCAACCTCTGAGGATGAGCCCAGCTGCCTGCTCAGGGATTCTTCTTCGGGGATCTGAAGTCCTCCTGGAAACGGAGTGAAAAAATGCATGTGTGTGTTTTCAGCGGGGCTTGTGACGCAAACACAGTTGAGAAGCCCACCCCGTTCCCTCTTCTCCCCATGTCCCCTGGTGATGGCTCTGTGGGCTCAGCAACTTGCGGGCCTTCCCCAAGGGGGAGAGAGAAGCCTCCCTCTGGCTACCCCCTCGGCCATTGCTGGCTGAGTTAGGAGCCCGCATGGGCCGGGTCACCTGGGCCAGGGTCTGCCCGCTTCCTCAGGACAGGGAGGGGCCTGTAGGAGCAGAGGCTCTGGTCTGGGTCCCAGGGGAACCCACCACATTGAGTTTAGCGGCTGTCAAGACCTACTGTGTGCACATGCTGGAGGCACACAGAGACAAGCATTATTAGGCTCATGAGGAGCTCGCTGGGGTAGCAGGGCATGGAGAAAAGATGCAACAGTGCGTTGGGGGCGGGTGTATAAAACAATATACATTTACTATCTCATATTATTTCTATGTGTCAGGAAGCCCGTTACCTAAGTGGTTCTGGCTCAGAGTCTCTCATGAAGTTGTAGTCAAGATGTCACCTGGAGCTGCATCACCTGAAGACTTGACTAGACTGAAAGATCTTCTTCCAAGATGGTTTGCTCACATGGTTAGCAGGTTGGTACTATTGGTAGGAGGTCTCAGTTCCTCACCATATGAACCCATCTACAGGGCTCTTGAGTGCCCTTATGACACAGTGGCTGGTTCACCGAGAACAAGGGATACAAGACTGGGCAAGGGGGAAGTCACATGCCTTTTGTGACCTAGCTTGGAAGTAAGTCATACATCTTCATTTCTGCAGTATCTTGTTAGTTGCACAGGTCAGCCTTTCTCAGTATGGGAGGGAAGTAAACAAAGGCACAAAGCTCAGGACCAAGGACAAAAATATAATTCCCAGAGAGATTATTTTCATAGTCAATGCTGCCCAGAAGTTATTCATGCCCAAAATTATGGTAAGAAGATTATAGTCCTTTCTGGAGGGCTGAGACCAAAGGGAAATGGTAGGAACAATGGAAATACTAACAGACCACAAAGTTGTGACCATCATAGGGGACCCACAGGTAAGTACAGCAAACGGTGATTGTGGTTAATGTCAGCAAGAACAGAAAGAAGATGAGACCTTGAGATTAGTACCTGTGGTCATACTATCCACAGGGGCTTTCTTTAGAAGACTTCCAAGAGAAGTAGGATGCAAAGAGCAGCACAAAATGAAAGCCCAGACCCTTAAGAAAACCAGAGATTAATGCAGAGCTCTGGGTAAATGCCTAAAGATTTTCATAACTAGAGAGAGAGAAGTATCTCACATTCAGAAGCCAAATGCAGGGCACAAGGGTGCAAATGTACAGAGACAAAGATAGATGAAACAAAAAAGTTTCAGAAAGAGTAAAAGCAGATGCTATAGTTAAAATGTTCAGTTTAATACACTGGGAACTAGACTTCAGGAAGTAGAAGGGCGTCTCCAGAGGCCTGAAATCATCTTGTTTTAAACGCACTACTGTAATAGAAGATGCCTTGTTTGTTCATTCAATGTACATTGATTACTGCTGCATACCAAGCATTGTAAAGAAAAGCAGGGTCCTCATGGAAAGGACCATATTTTAAATAGGAACTGGAGCCAGGACTGTCCCTATTTGTAGTCCTTGATGGTGAAAAAACGTACTCATCTCTGGGGAAAAGAGAAAGCAAATAAATAAGAACTACACTGTGTGCCCACATTTTAATTATGTTACTTAAGTATCCAGGCTAAATGTGTAGGGTCCTGTCCCCATCCCAGTCCCAAGAGCGGAAGAGGGCCTGACGGCTACGCAGAGTGTCGTGTGGGAATCCTAGCCCGTCCAGTCCTGGGTTTCCCTGGAGGCGGCTGGCAAACCCCTCTGTCTCTGGCCTGCACCCCTTCCACCCCTCACATCTAGCCCTGAGTCCCGCCCAGCCCCTGTGAGTCCACCAGACCACACACTCAGGCCAGAAGTGGCTTCTTTCTTCAAGAACTCAAGACCCTTGAACATGAAGGCCTCTAGGCTCTGAAAACAGAGAAATTGGTGGTTTCCCTATGACGATGGGACACTCAAGGGACAGTACTCATGGGAGGTCCTAGGGCACTAGCCTCTCGTCCCCTTGATGAACGGGGTAAGACATCTAGGGGAGCTGGTGGAGACTGGGGCTCACACTCCTGGTTCACAGGAAGAGGGCCTGGATGATGTGCGGGAGATGGTAAAAACAGACAAGTCCTACCCTGAGCGTCGACTGCGGGGCGTCCTGAAGGAGCCGAGCTGTGGCTGCTGGTGAGAGGCAGGGCTGCTGAATGGGGCAGGGGTGGTGGGGCAAGCAGAAGAGGGGGCTGGCAGAGAAGGAGGCATTTGCAGGCCTCCTGCGGGCAGGTGGGCTCTGCTAAGCCCTGCTTCCTGCTTTTTGTCCCAGCCCTTTCCTCTCACTCGCTGACAAGGACCAGGGCCTGTCATCCCGCACCAGGCTAGACGGAGAGTGCCTCAAGTCCTGTGTGCGGGAGCTGGTGTGGATGCTGCTGGACCACATGGGGGACGGGGGAGGGTCTGGAGGTGGAAAGGGAACCCAAAGTGGGGGGACATCTGCTCTGAAGTCACAGCCCCCAGGGCCAGCTTCCATCATAAGTCATGGACTGAGCCCCACGTACACCCCCTGACCCTGCAGGAGAGCATGGGGCAGCAGGAGAAGACCCTGCGGGCACAGGTGAAGCGGCACACAGTGCAGGAGAAGCTGAAGCTAAGCCAGAACTTCCTGCAGAAGCTGCGCTTCCTGGCAGACGAGGTGTGTCTCCCGAAGGCATGTGCAGAGGTGATGCCAGCCCCAAACCCGAGTGACCCGAAGCAGAAGTGGGGCTGCACAGGAGGCGTTGAGCCAGACCAGCCAGGAGGCCCCTCCTGCTCTGACAGCTGTTGGGGGATGGGGGTGACCAAGCCCTTCACCCTGTCAGGTGTTCTTCCCGCTGGATCAGTGGGAGAAGAAGGAAATCCCAGCGTCAGGGGTCCTTCCCTCCATGGATCCAGGGCTGGCCAAGAGGCAGGACCTCTCCCTTACGGGCCCCCAGCTGCCCACCGCAGTCCCACACAGCATCCCGGACGTCTTCATCTGGATGGTGAGCGACGACAAGCACATGGCCTCAGCCCGGCGCCCAAGCAGGACCTGCTCTTCTCCATCGTGGGGGAGGAGCTGGGTGAGGACCACGCCAGAGTCAAGGCACTCTTCCTCAAGGTGCTGGAAGGGAAGCGAATTAGGGGGTGGATGGGTCCAGGCTTCGTTCAATGGGTCAGCCTCCCTTGGACGGAGCAGCGCGCTCACCCCGAGTCTGGCTGGCCTGAGTTGATGGGGTGCTCAGAGAAGAGGTGGAGAGAGTAGGAATGACAGGGGCTCCCATCCCGTCCATCCTTCTTGGCGCTCTGTTCCCAACCCCACAGCCCAGTGGGATGGCTGCGGAGGGACAGAGGCCCTCTGACCACGGCCTCCTGCAGCCCCCTGCCCCTTCCTCACCCCATGGGCTCCAACAGCTGACCCCGTGCCCACCCCCAGCTGCCAGGGTAGTGGGTCTTCGGCATGGTGGGCTGGAGCCCTGCCTGCATCTGGGCCATAGTTGGCAGTGCGGGGACTTGCTGTGGGGCCTGCCCTGCGGCTTCGAGGGGGTCCAGGCGGCCCCGGGTTTGGGCCTGCACTCCCTCCTGCCCAGCAGCCTGGTCTGCACCAGTGAGTGAGGCTGTCTGCGGCCCAGCTCAGGGAAGCCCCTGGCTCCAGCCCTCACCCTGGGAGGGCACTGGTTGTCGCCTGTTCCCAGCCCCCCAGCCTGCGTTGCCCACAGAGAAGCAGGCCTTCAAGCCCTGTGCCCACAGGTACCAGGTTCGGAGCCTCTGTGCCGCTAACAGCAGTGGCCTCTCAGACCCCTAGCCTGAGTCTTCTTTATCAACTCATGTCAGTGCACAGAGGTGAGGGCCTGGGGAGGAGGGAGCAGCACTGGCTTTGCGGGCACTGGGGGAAGCCTGTGAGGTTCTAGGGCCTGGGGAGACAGATCAGCCAGCACCCCAGATCCTCAGAGGGCAGCCTGGCAGATACCTGTGGGCCCGGGCCACATGGTGGAGGCTTTAATGTGTTTGTTCTCTCTGATAAAATTGCCTTCTAAAAATATGTGATTTGCCTTTTAATTCCGTTTATGATAAACCTGTTGTATGAGACTTAAAAAAAAAAAAAAAAAGATACAGGTCCAAAGGCAGCCCACCCCCACCCCATTCACCGGGAGAGCTGAGGGCAGGGGCCCTCGGTGAGGGGATCGGGCCTTGGCACCTGGCCACTCAAGGCCAGGCCGGCCCCTCCCACGTCCCGCAGGCGCGGGACCGCGCGCTGCGCTCCCGGGCGGGTAGCAGAGCCCCTCCCCCATCCCTAAAGCGTTCCCTGCAGGTGGCAGGTCAGCGGCCTCGCGGGAGGGGCGGCGGTTGCGCGCCCAACGGCTCGGGCTCTGGCTCGCGCCCTCCGCCCAGGCCCCTCTCGGGTCCCCGCTAAGGCCTCGCTCTTCTCTCGAGCCCCGCGCGGTGGGCCCCGCGCGGTGGGCCCCGCGCAGTGGGCCCCGGCGCTCCGGCTGCTCTCCGAGCTCCCAGCCCAGCCGGAGCAGCGCGCCGCCGCGCTGCCGCACCGCCAGAGTGCGGGCTCTGCCGGCCGAAGCCGCAGGCTGCTGAGGGGACTGGGGGCGCGCCCTCCCTGCCTGGCTCGCTTGCCTCCTCCCGCAGCCGGCGGGTGCGACGTGCCGCCTCCGCTGCTCACGCCGCCGCTGATGCAGCCCCCGCCGCTGCTCCCGCTGCCGCTGCCTTCGCTGCCGCTGCCGCCGCCGCCGCCAGTGCCCCCGCTGAAGGTGACTGACGCTCCGCTCGCGCCCGGACCGACCCCGCTACTGGCGGCCGCACCTCTGAGGTAAAGTTCGCTCCACATTGGGGTTGGTCGGCCCGGCCCGGCGGCAGCCTCGCGGCGCCGGCTCGCTCCTGCCCGGGTGGGGCCGGGCGGGCTGGGGTCCCGGGCTGGCTGGGGTGCGGCGGGGAGCAGCGCCGCCAGCGGAGGCCGCCAAGATGTGGGGCGAGGGCCTGGCGGGCGGCGCGAGGCGCGGGCGGGAAGGCGCCACAGGCGTGGTTGGGGGCGAGGGCGCCGCGGGCTCCCGGGGCAGCGAGGGGGCCGCGGGCGAAGGGGCGGCGGGCGGCAGAAGTCGCCCGAGTGGTGCGGAGCGAGTCGGGACCTGGGGGAGGTGGGCGAGCTGGGAACCGGCCGGGCTTCTTCGGGGAGGGTTTGGCGGTGGGGAGCGCTCCCTCCTCGGGGTCCAGACAGTGACCTTGGGAGTGGGCACTTTAGGCAGGAGGGAGGGAACTAGTTGTTCGTCTTCTACATTGAAGTGAACTGTACCCTTCATTTAGGATTAAAAAGTCAGTTGTTAATGTATAGTTTATTTATTTATTAAATTTTAATTTTTTTATTGAGGTATAGTTGATTTCTATAATATTAGCTTAGGTGATACACAGTTACTTCAAACAAGGATGATTTTTTAAAAAAAGCTGGTATCTTGTAGGTGCATTTGCGTATTTGCTTTGATCAACTTAGGGAATCAGAATGGAATACACATTTCATGAGTGGAATTTCTTAGCTATTTTGAAGCGGTTCTATTTAATGTGTTAAGTATGATTTAGAATGGACAGATAGAAATAGGAGGAGTTGGAAAAAAATATAGTAGGCCACAGATTTTCTTGTTGATCTTGCACAAGGAAATAATTAACAATATCTGTTAGAGTAGAGTGTATTGATTTAAGGGTTACGGTAGAAAATAATTCAAGGAATTAGGAAGATAAAGGGTGTTGGTCCATGATGATTTTGAATCCTTGACTAGTTTTAAATATTTGATAACTGTGTAACTTTATTTTCTCCTCTGGATTTCTTTGATAGTGATATCCAAACCAAATTTAAAATTATTTCCTGTTAGTTTGACATGTGTTATCCTTGCTTCCTAAATTCCCAAATTATCTGATTTAATCTCATTCTCATTTCACCCATGATAGAAGTCAGATTAAGCAGTTTTTTTTCAGTGACCTGCAGCGAGTTATAGAGACAAGTCATCTTTTTTATATTAGCGGATTGGGAAGAAAAACTCATAAACTCTCACAGGCTTTGTGTTGTGGATGACTGAAAATAAACTTTTACAAATTAAAATAAGTAATTTTGTTGATTAAATAATTTTAAATGTGATTAAAAATTTTTTTTTCTAAGTCTTTTTGTGAGGTAAGTAAGCAAGGAAAATAATTAGAGAGAATTCTTATGTTTTCTTGTCTTTTATTTTCCTTCCTCCCAATAGGACCAGACATATTTTCAGTCATTTCAGGTTCAGAATATGGTAAGAGTTTTTTCACTTATTTTGAAGGAAAACACATTTATTAATTTCCATAGAGATAAGGGAAGTTTCTAAGAGATGTATTATTTAAAGTAAAAAAACCCCAGTGGAGGTTAAATCCTGGTGTTTCTTAGAAGTCTAAATGTGTTTCTTTGTAAAAATGAAAGTTATAAAAGGTCATTATAAAGAATAAAGTAGGAAAAAGATCACTTATAGTCCCATTATGCTAGCCTTTTTCTTATGCACAATTATTCTGTTTTTCTGCTTTGTTGTGATTATATCATATTTGAAGTTTTAAATTTTTTTATTTTTGAGCATAAGCTAAGGAAATTCCACCTCGGAGTGGTTCCTAGCTTCTGTGCAGGTGGAGGTCCTTGGAGGAGGTCAGAGTTGATTCAGGTGGCGTTTTTGGCCCTCCAGTCCTAGACTGGTCTAGGGCCTAGGAATGTCCTGGCGCTCCAAGGGTCTTTTTCCTGGAGCTGGAGGTCGATCCTGTCCTGCTGCCTCATTGGTCATCTTGTTAGTTCTCTTGTGTTAATTGAATGGTGAGATGCCTAGTTACGGGACAGATCTGTTTCATTGGTTAGTGAAGTTAAAGAAGATTTCTATAGATTGGAAGGGGTCAATATTTTTTTAATGAAGTGCTTTGTCTTAAATAACATTAATATTTATAAAATATTTCCTATCTTAGTTTTTCAAAGCTGTTCAAAGTAGGAGTGTCTCCTTTTGGGATTGCCTTCAGGAAGCACTCCCTGGTGCACAAGAAGAGCAGCGTTCCTTTGCAGCCACATCTTAGTTATTAACTAGACGAATACCCTCCCTTGACATTCATGCCTTCTTCAGCTGATGCCCTGTCTCTCCCCTCCTCCCAGAGTTGGAGCTGCATTTTCCACTTCTTCATATCTCTTCCATCTTTAGCCCCTCTGTTCTGCTGGGCCAGTAGAAATTTTAGCCCCGGTGACAGAATCACTCACAGGTCTGTAGACGTGGAAAAGTGCAGGTAGAGATAATTGTGTGGTTCTGCTCTGTCATCTTCCCCATGGTAACTGGCACATTCCTGTGAGGCCATCGCTGCCTAAGGATGCTGTTTAATGCTGACGTTGTCATGACTGTTACTAACTTGCAGAATGTGTACATAATGAAGGGGAACTTTACTTTCTTTGAAAGTATCTACTTAAGCCACATGTGATAAATATTTATAAGTTCATATTCAACCTGAAAACTACATGGAAAGGGTACATTTTCAGCTGACTAACCATCTTCTTCTTATTCTTTTTTTTTTTTTAAATAACCTCTTCTGAAACCTCATTGGCTTCTAGACAGTTTTCTCTTTTAGTAATAAAATAAATGTTAATTACTTGGATCTTTCTATTGCTATTTTAATAGGTTTCACCAATCCCTGAAAGTGTAAAAGGACAGTTGTATCAGTGGCCTGAATGTGTGGGGCACATGTCATTGATGGGGGTCAGTAGTGGTGCTCAGAAGGGACCCGCAGAGGACAGAAAAGACCTGTATGGTCCTCTTAGTGCCCAAGCCAGAGAGGTGTCTTGAGATCCTAACCGATTTGGGAAGTAGCGCAGATGGGGAGATTTGGTGGATAGGAGCTGTTGGTAAAGCATTTCTGTTTCCTTTTACAAGATGCAGTTTCCCAAACAGGTATCTCAAGAAGTGCAGGCTCCAGTGTATTTTTCAAGCAACATGATTAACATCATTGAACTTTTTGATGATGCCACAGTCTTGAAGCCATCTCTCAACTTCACAACCACTGTGAGTTGGCATATTTATTAATGGTCTAAAGCAGTAAGTTCAGTTTAGTGAAACAGAACGGGAAATAGTACTGTCAGTACTTTTAAATACTTGAAGTAGATAACTTTCCCTCTTCAGTTATATGAGGTATGTGGAATTGTTTCCAAATGACCTTTATCTACTTTATCCCAAAAAGTAGGTCCAAAAAAAATTCTCCTCAAAGTATATTTAATAAGCTGTTTAAGTTAGCCTTGGATTGCAATGTTGAAGTTTTGTAAATTAACTGAAGGAATTAGATGCTAGTCAAAAAAATTCCATTCCAATTTGATTTTTATAATAACTAATTTTACTTCTACCAGAGGTGTAGCATTAAAAATTATCAGCACATCTACTCACTTCTTGAGAGAATATTGAATTACCATTTATTACCTGAGTGAATTCTGACCCTGAGCAGGGTGTGCTGCTGGGCAGGGCTCTGAGACCTAAGGGAGACCCAGTCCCTCCCCTGGAGTCACAGTGTTTGTGACAGTGATGGGAAAATAGACACACAACTGTGATTCAGGGCAGGAAAAGATCCACGTCATGAGTACATTTCTATAGGGATTTAAAACAGGTGTTGGCACACTTTTTCTGCAATGGGCTAGATGTAAATATTTTTAGCTTTGTGGGCGGTTGGTCTAAGTCACCACTGTGCAGCTCTGAAGTAGGGTGAAGCCGCTCCTGCAGCCTGGTAGCCAAGTCAGGGTGACTGCTTCTCAACAAACCTTCTTTACAAAGAGACTGGATTTGGCCTCCTTGCCTGGCATAGCTTGCTGACCCCTGGTTTAAAGCAAGGAGGGATCACTTCTTATTGAATAGTTGGAGAGAAAGTTTATAGTTTCCATGTTGGTGTATCTGTGGAGATCTGGGGACAGGGATGCGCTCAGAGAGGGCATGCAAGCTGTGTTCCCCTTTCCCCATACCTTGTTTGCCCTAAGCATCTCTTCTTTTTGGCTCAATATCCTTTTATAATACACCAGTGATCTAGTGAGGGAAAAAAAGTTTTAGAGAGCTCCTGATTTTAATAATCTTATAATTTAGACAGTTGGGAAACGTACGTTTAAAAAAAAGCCAAAAACAACTTGAGGTTACAAATGATAATTTCCAAATGAATAGAGGGAAATAATGAGAGTTCAGGGTGGGAGGGCTGGCTTTCTGAAAGGGGAAGGTTTAGGCTATTTGTGAAAAGATCAGTCGTGTTTTCAGAGTTGAGATGTGTGAGTTGGAGGTGGGGAACCAGATGAGCTGAGACAGAGGTGAGCACTTTGGTTGGCGAGTTCAGGGTACATTCAGGTGACAGCAACTGGGCCAGGGCAGTGGCAGCAGAGAGCTCCTGTTCCCTGTCCAGGAGTGGTCAGAGGGAAGACAGGAGGTGGAGCTTGGGGAGTTTGCTGAGGGTCCTCAGGGTCTCACCTTTTGTTTAGCTTTATGCTGTTGGCAGTGAGGAGCCTAGAGCCTTAATGAACATGGGAGGGGTGGGGCAAAAGCAGTGCCACGGGGGGACTAGGGGATCTGTGTCCTGTTGGATGGTAGCAGCCTGGGCCAAGGCAGGGAGGAGCCTCCTGATGGGGGAAGTGGGTGGAGATGTCAGAAGTACTTTTCCTCTTCCTGGGGTCCTCTGGTTCTGCTCCTGCAAGCTTCTTGCTTGCTTTTATTGTCTCTCCAGAGTTGGCTCTCCAGGAGGGAGTCAGGAGCCTATTATAATAGACCATTTGGGGTTCTTGTTAAATCTGTATGTGCTGCCCAGGGACTCTTGAGTACCTTGGAATAATTTAAGTGTCCTTGATCTTCCAGGACAAATTGTCAGAGCCGGGGCTTCCCCTGCTGCCGCTTTGGCGGTCCCTGTTTACTGAGCCAGTGGGGAAAGGAGGACTTGATTCTGCAGGAGCTGCTTCTTCCTTGATAGTCCTGTCACTTCACTCCTGAGTGTCAGCAGAGGCCCTCGGGCACCTGCAGGTGTTCTGTGGCAGAGCTGGAGTTCCAGAGCTGAAACCTTCCCCTCCAGCACGCCTGGCGCTGGCCCCCTTGTCTGCAGTTGGGCTAACTGCATTTGCTGGCTTGTTGAGATATTATGCACTTTTCTGTTTTCTGTTGTTTTCTTGTTGGTGCCTGTTCTGGCACCGTGTTTGCTTACCATAGATGTAGGAGTGGTTATTTTTAGCATAGCAGAACCAGTGGTTTGGCTGTTTAATTTTTTTTAAACTTTGTGTTTTTTAAACTTTGAATCCTTCATGATTTTTCTTGCAGCTTTCTCTTGATTTGTCTGTGTTAATGCTAATGAAAATAAGGGAAACATCAAAATAGTTACCCCAAAGGGTACAATATCTTGAACATTTTTACCATAGCAAAATATATATGATATAAAATTTTCCATTTTAACCATTTTAAAAAATACAATTCAGTGGCACTAGTGACCATTCATAATGTACAACCATCATGACTGTCTATTTCCAGAACTTTTCATCACTCTAGACAGAGACTCTGTGACCAGGAAGCACTAACTATGAACTCCCCCCTTCCCTTAGCAACCCTGGTAACCTCTAATCTACATCTGCCTATTCTAGAAAACTCCTATAAGTAGAATCATAAAGTATTTGTCCTTTTGTGACTGCCTTATTTCAGCTAGTATAATATTTTCAAGATTCATCTGTGTTGTAGCACATTTCAGAACCTCGTTTCTTTTTATGGTTGAATAATATTCCATTGTGTAAATGTGCCACATTTTGTTTGTTTATTCTTCTGGTGACGGACACCTAGGTTGTTGCTGTCCTTTGCTTTTGTGACTAATGCTGCAGGGCACATTGATGTACAAATACCTCCTTGAGTTTTCAGTTCCTTTGGGAGTGGAATTGCTGAGTCATATTCCAAATCTGTGTTTGGGCCAACTTTATTCATTCTTTTAGCCTGCTTTACTCACTCTTGCTAGCAATGAGCACTGTTTTTATAAACAGTGTTGTTGCTGGTGAGGGTGTGGAGAAAAGGGAACCCTCCTACACTGTTGGTAGGATTGTAGTTTGGTGCAGCCAATGTAGAAAACAGTATCAAGATTCCTTAAAAAAACTGAAAATAGACTTACCCAAAGATCCAGCAGTCCCACTCCTGGGCATATACCCAGAGGAAACTCGGATTCGAAAAGTACATGCACCCGTGTTCATAGCAGCACTATTTACTATAGCCAAGACATGGAAACGACCTAAATGTCCATTGACAGAAGACTGGATAAAGAGGCTGCAGGGGGTGTGTGTGTGTGTTTATAGTGGAATACGTTAAAAGAGGATAAAATAATGCTGTTTGCAGCAACCAGGATGCACCTGGAGATCATTCTATTAGACAAAGAATGGAACTGTCATTAAATGAATAATTTCTTTTTTTATATCACTTTTGTTGACTTTGAAATGGCTTTTTCTGCTTGTGAGAGTGTGAGAGTATATGTGTCTGTGTCTTTGTCTGGGTATGAGAGAATGTATGCTCATGTGTGTGCCTAAACTCTCAAAACTGAGCAATAGTAAAAAAAAAAAAAATGGGGGTGAGTATCTTCATATTTTGCACAAAAACAAGTGATCAAGAGTGAGCTAAGAGTATGGATGACTGATAATTTAGAGAACATTTAAACTTATATTTTAAAAGGAAATTAAAATTACTCTTCCTAGGAGTGTGGCCCTGGGTATTGAAAGACACAAACCTTGTGAAGAGTGACATTGATGGTGTTTGTAAGTAAAACCTGGCAATGTGACTTAAAGTATTTAGGTCTTTCATCTCAGGTATTTAAAGTTACTTATACGGGTATGAGTACTTTCTGGTTGAACATGGATGTTGTGGTTTTCACTTTCTGTTCTTTGATCCTACAATGTGTGGAGTTTACTGTACTTGGAAGTACTTCCGGGCCATGACGTGGAGTGTTTTTGGCTCCTGCCTAGATCTTTGTAATGAATGCTTTCCATGTGCTCTCTGTTATTTCTTGACATGGTTGTATTTTTGGACCTATTGGAAGATCGTTTGCCTCCAGTTTGTATTACAAACTTTGCTGTTATTTTGGAATTAGACACAACACACACTGAGTTCTTCCTGGGCGGGGTCACATTTGTACATCCTAGTTCCCTGGATTGGTAAGTAGAGATGACCACCCAACTAACAATATTAAGTGTGCTTTTAGGAAGAAGTCATGCAATGTTTTGACTGAAGGAAATGTATCAATGAGAATGGTTAATTCTAGAAGTTGTTCTCTTTCCTTTTAGGTAAAATTATATGAATATCATCTTGAAAGACTCTAGAACTCTCCTGCTTTCTATCCATGAATTCCCTGATTCTGTCAGGTGTTTCCAGTTACTCCACACTGAGCCCCAGGGTCTCCAGCTTTAGGTTGGTTCTTGCCACCACTGGACAGCTGAGTGTCTGTCCTGAGATTAAAAGAACAATTTTATAAAGACTTGTGAAGTGATGCATGTATTAAAAGACACATGGCCCATTTAGCTGTCCTCATGTAATCATCTCTCCTAGACAGCCTTCCAATAGTGTTTTCCATTCTCTCTCTGTCAGGTTCAGCCTTTACTCACCTTGATTCGTGTTTACTTTCTGAACCCTGATGCCCACAGCAGTACTCATTCTATTCGTAGTAATGCTTTTGTATTCTTTACCTTTTCTGAGAACCTTCTTCTACTTTCTACTGTAGCAGAAGCAGCCTGATACTCTTACTAGTGTGTCATGTTCCTAGAAACCTTCTCAAGCCACTGACATGAACGTTTCTGCCTGTCTGCTCATTCAGGGTCAGTAGGTACATAGGGTTCAGTATTTTCTTGGTGACTTCAAGATCATTGTCCAACAACCCCAAGTGAAGAGGCCCTTATCACTTGACTCTCAAAAATTTCAATTACAAATCCTTTGATCAACATTCAGGTCAGCCACTTTCCCTTTTCCTCTTCCTACATCGATGACTCTCACAAAAGATTCAAAGTCTTACTTTTGTCCTCCTGGGGGATTTGAATGTCCATGTGGTTGGTCCATCTAATGTGCAGTATCCTGTGATCACCACTGTGGCAACACTGGTCACCCAAGGTCACGTTATCACCTGAACACTACTCTACTGCTGACATCTCAAATGCCTGTCCTCCCACCCTGTTTATGCCCTTACTCCTTCAATTCTATTAAATGTTTCTTTGGTCTTACTAAAGAGCAGATTATCTTCTTTGGTCTTGACATCTGGTTATTCTGGGTCAGTGGCTCCTTCTGCCCCTATTTTCCTCCAGTACCTGAAGCACATGGTCAAGTGAAGCTGGTAGAATTCTTCCCTAGTCCCTTGTCCTTCTATGACATCTTTCCCATGAAACCCAAGATGGACCATCTCAACTCTTTATCTTACCCATGTGTCTGCACCCTGATGCTTACAAAGGCAATCTTTTGAAAAACAGATGAGAAAATAAATGGGAAAACAATTAATAAAATCTTAGACCCAGAGAAATGCTATTCTTTATGAGCCTAGCAACTTTGGGATACTTTACAAAAATGTACAACAAATATACGCTTCCAGGACTAATATCTGAGGACTAATATTCCAGGACTAATATCATACTTTTTTGGGAATAATTTTAGCAGAGACTTTCAATGAGGGTAAATAACATTTCAGTTCTATTGGTGTCAGGTTTTTCTAATGGGACCAGAGTCCCAGGATGACACAGTTGAGTCAGGCTGGTGGCAATACCATGACATGCAATACCTTTTCTGGGCACACCCTTACCACTCACAGGCTTTGGAAAAGGAGAGAATTTAATGTTCATGGGAGTTTAATGTGAGAACTAGAACTTAAGAATGCACTTTCCCCACATGGCTTAAGGTAGAGTGGGAAAGCATAGGGAAGAAATGAGGTTCTTTTCTGATACGCTTTCACCCTCTCCTCGGCTGAACCTTTCTGTCTCATGTTTCTCTAAGCTTGGGCCTCACAGATTGAACCACACCAAAAGCAGCATTTTCTTGAGGAAGTTTATTATGCAAAGCCTTTGATGATTTTTTCTTCCAGTTTAAGGTGATCATAGAGAAAAGTGATGATTTTGATAGTCTGATGGCTTCAAATGAAATCATTGCCCCAGGACCCCAGCAGACCGTCCTGGTTCCCAGTGAGGATGGGGCAACTCTTCTTTTCCCAGTTACACCAGCACACCTGGGAGAAATTCCTGTCACAGTCACAGCTGTCTCGCCTGCTATTTCTGATGCCGTCACCCAAAGAGTTTTAGTGAAGGTAAGTATTTGAAGTCTAAATAAATGAAATAGAAATTCATAGTTGAAAAGGAAAGAGAAAGTGGTTTTTCTCTTGGTTAAATCTATTGGCAAGACCTAGTAGATCCTCTTCACCCTCCTGGAAATGCCCGACGGTTTTCCATCTGAATGGAAAACTATATCCCATCTATGTTTTAGAAGTAATTGCCAATGTTCCTTTAAATTTATAGGGTGACTAGAAAGCAAGTCAGTTGCATTCACAATCTGTGTGATGTTGGGATCCTCTTAAATCATGCCAAGTTGGTATGTAGATTTTGAATTTTGGAATTCCTCAGTATGGGTAGAAGAGGTCTGGTAGATTTTTTTCAAAGAGAGTATGCAAACAGACGGCTCAGAATAGGGGATAAGTGCTTGTGTTCTGGAGTGAGCCCTGGGTTCGCATGCCTGCTCTGTCAAGGGTGCCTTTGGACAAGGTATTTTACCTGCCTCTTTGGATAATAATAGGACCCACCTAAAAGGATTTCTCATCACATTTTCATCTTTTTCTTTGTCATTTCCACTGCCATTGTATGAAATGTTTTATCAAATTTAACTAGAACGTAAACATTTATCAACAGATTTGAAGCAAAAATCAAGACGTGGGTACTTATCTAACCACACACAGGCCAGACTTACTATCTGCATAGAGTTCTCTGTAAACAGATGAGTAGAGACCATGTTAATTGTGTTCCTTTTCTCAACAGGCTGAAGGGATAGAAAAATCCTATTCGCAATGCAGCTTATTAGACTTGATGGACAGCAGGTGACAAACTACCCTGAGAACGTCTTTTCCCCCTCCCTCCTCATACGGTGAGCGGTTGTGAAAGAGTTCAGATCAGCTGCAGTTGGTAAGAACAGAGTGTGTCACCATCACTGCTGGTTTCTTGCATATAATAATATATATTTTTCATCAATTTGTAGGTGCATTTTCTTAGTCCTAATGAGAAGAAGTTGCAAAATGATTTTAGTTGGTACCCACTGCTGATGACAGAAAGGCTGCTAGATGTGTGTCCTGGACCAGTTCTTGTCAGTCATCAGCACGCGTGAAGCACCTGGGGAACTTGTGTGAAGGCAGATCCTGGTTTAGGAGGCCTGGGTGGGGCCACAGATTATGCATTTCTCACAAGCTCCCAGGTGATGCAGATGCTTCTGGTGTGCAAACCACTCTTTGAAAAGCCAGGCCATACTAGCCTGTGGCTGGAGGGAGGGGTTATTCTAAGGGCAGAGCTTCTTGACCACTGGTGAATGCCAGCACCATCTGTGGGGCTTTGCAAATACATGAATCTCTGGATTCTGTTGTCAGTCTGCTCAGTCAGAATCTCTGGGGTTATGGCTAGGGCTTGCATATTTTGAAAAGTTTCCATGAGTGCTTCTGATCACCATATACTGAGCACTGCTGCCTGAGCAGTTCTCTGTGCAGAACACAAGTAACCTTCACAGCAGGAGCTGCCCACTGGCTGGGTCACCCTCTCCTAGTTACCTTTTGATAACCAATCTAAAAGTCCTTTCAACTGTCCAACAGAGCTTCCATGCAAATGGTTTATTTATAGAGTTGTGCTGTACATGTACCTGAAGGCCATGTGTAGATTAAAAACATCTAAATAGTCTGTTAGGTCTTTAAGGTGTCAGGACCGGGGACACTTTTTCAGATGCTTTTTAAATCTCATTTGCAGGTATCACACTTTTTATTATAACCCCCAACAACCAGTGCCTCTAGTGAGGACTTTTTGGGGAACCTTAGGTAAAATTCTTAAAAAGAATTAAATAATCTCTCTACTCAGGGATGCTCAGAGATGCCTAAGCACCTCCCACAGTGTTGAGATGCTGAGTGATGCAGCAAACACACGGGTGGCTGAGGTGCACACACAAACACAGATAACACACATACAGAAATGCGAACACACATACACATACACACACAGATACACACATACACATACACACATAACACACATACACATATAACACACACATATACATAGACACATAACACACGCATACATGCACATACACAGGAGGGGAAGGAGCCTAGAATTTTAAATTACCCCACTGCTGTTTACATTGGAATGAGTCTGCCTATGGTTATTGAAGTGCTGTGAGGTTTCATTGTAAAGCTTGATTTCAGTAATAGATTTTAAAGCTTTACCATTATATGGTTATTTATTTAAAAAAAAAACTATTTGGTACTCCAGATGCAAGAATGTTAGCTTGTTGTCTGTTGGAAATTTTTGAGAGTCTGTGTTCACTTTGAATATTAAAAACATAACCTGCAGTGGTAATAATAGTTAAAAGCATAGCCTGCAGCAGCGTTTACCTCACTGCGTTAACATCTAATGTTTAAGACATCATACGCTCACATGGCTGCAGCCTACTCACATGAAGCTCTTCCTCTGTTTAGTGGATTCAGTTTCTTTAGAAGCAGCTTTTCACTAGGTATCTGGACTTGGAAGGGTGTATATTTCTAAAATAAGCCACATGATGGATATTCTATACAGTTCAACCATAGTGGGGTCAGAATTAGAACTCAGCCTCTATATGTGAAAAATTTTATGTATTTTCCTGAGTTATGGTGTTAGAATGTGGGTAAAGTGTGTGTTTTGTATAACTTTATATAACTAACTTTGAAGAATATTTCTAATCCCTTTTCATCCTGAGATTCACTGAAATGCTCGAAACACTTGTTAGTTCTACTTTGTTGTTGCTGAATAGAGCACTTTGAAACATACCACAACCCCTGCTCTTAGAAATGTCATTTCTCAAGAACTTGTAGTGTATTAGTAAGGAAATCAGAGTAAAGTTCTATTTCTGTGAAGAATACTAATAATAAAGCCTTGTTTTTCCTATATAAGAATGATGGTTTCTTGATCAATTTCTGACATTTTTGTCCAAGAATTTTTTTAAACTTACTTTTTTGCTAAGATATGCCATGTCCTTGAGCTGAAAGTCTCCTAATTTGTCACATAACCTGCAAGTTCAGTACCACTTATTTGGCCAGTTTTCCTAAAAGCTTGATGCACAGTTTCTACTCTGCTCCAGGCGGTGGAATAACGATACTGCTTCTGGGTCAGGTGCCTTCTGCTCTCACAGGGAGTCTCTTTGCCACCAGTAGGTACAGTTAGTTGAGGATTTACTGAACATATTAAATATCTTGTGCTTTCAGGAGATATTCTTGGTTCTTCCATTAGTGAGGCTTTGCCTCACTAATTCAGATGCCTCATGGCTGTGGTGAACAAAACATGATAAATTTTGCTCCAAATATTTATGTTTTGGATTACCTGACTAAAGAGAAATAACTGATGGGATTTAAGAGAAAAAGCCCCTTTTTTCATTTATGAGGCAAGGGAAGCATTTTGGAAACATACTTTTATTTGTAAAAGTAAATTTGCTTAGTTATCTTCAGTCAGAGTTGACCCTAGACTGTGTTTCAAAATGGACAAATTTTTGTCTCTGTTTGTGGGACCAGACAGGGTTGAATGTGCCAGAGCTGCAAGCAGTGGGAAGCTGTCATCATCCTCCCTCAGCTCAGTTCTCAGTAATCATCGTCAAGATGCTTGTTCAGGAGTTCAGTTCATTTTATGTATTTTCAGGAAGGTACCTGAAATTTAAAGCCACTTAAAATGCAAAGGAATGAGTGTGCACTGATTTGTTCCACATTCATGGAGCATCTCTTAGGGCTGGGGTCAGGTCCAGTGCTGAGGAGGTGGAGGAAGTCAGGCCTTTGCTCTCACGGAAGTCTGCACAGTGAAGAAAGTCTGTACACAAACGCACGTGGTGCCGTGTGGCGGGGACCTTCTCAGTGCATTTAACATTTCAAGTAGTTGGGGGTTAGGAGAGAAGTGTGTTTATGGGGAGGCCCTGCTGGCCCCTTAGAAATGCCACACCGGCAATTCCTCTGCCCTGCTTTCTGCAGAGGCTGATACTGTTTGCAGACACCAGGTGCTCTGTGTCTACAACTTGCTGATAACAACAGTTAACCTCAGTTCAGTGCTTACTATGTGGCAGGCGGTGTCCTAAGCACCTTACATCTAATAGCTCCTTTCCTGGTTGCAGTCAGTGTGGTGATTGTCCTTGTGTTGTTACAAGTGAGGCAACTCAGGCATAGAAAAGTTAACTAACTTGCTAGGATCATGTAGCAAGTGAGTGGCAGAGCTGGGATTTCAACTCACTGTCTGGCCCCTGAGTCTATGCTTTTACTGCCCATACTTAGGAGAAAATGAAAAGTTGTGAGGCCTTGTGACTAATAATAATAATGTAAACTTGATTTCCTCAAGTGCTCCCAGAGCCAGCCACCTGAAGTCCCAGTCTCAGTCTTGCACTGCCATTAGGGGCCTCTAGCAAGATCTCTGTGTGACCAAATTGATCCATCTGCAGAGTCTTAGAATAGTTCATGCAAAGTGGTAGGAAAATGCTTGTTCAGTATAAAGTATATATTGATCAACACTATCTAAATTCCTAAACCTTTTGACTTTATTTTTGCAGTGAATGAGTTCAGTGTCACTAGAGGCAAGTGTTAGTGGTTTTGCTAACTTTTCCAAAGTTAAGAATTAGAAAACTTAGTAGACATTATTTTAATGTGAGCTTTTCTTCCAGTTTCCCTCATTGTGTAGAGACTTGTTTATCCTAAACTAAATTCTATGCAATAATGATAGTAACTAAGACGGTTTAAATGTTTTACAAATGTTTTCACTTAATCCTCACAAAACCCTTGGAGGTAGGCATACTGTTATCATTTCCATTTTACAGATGAGTAAACCGGGGCATAAGGAGGTTAAATAACTTCCCTTTGGTTACCCCTAGGTCGTGTGGCTCTGGGGTCCATGCTCAGAACACTATGGGACAGTGTTTCTTGGCATCATTCTTTGTTGGAAGCAATAGGATGTGATGGAGTTGGACAAGGGATTGGGCCAAGATGCTTCAATAGACCTGCCTGCAAGAGGTCTCTGTGGGGGTTCTGATAAAATAGTAATGGAGGACCATGGGGCCTTGTGGGTAAGGAGACACCAGAGGTTAGAATCTGGGGAGTCAAGTTGGACCAGAAAGAGCTTTAAGATGTTGGCTCTGAGGTGATGCATGGCAGGCAGCTGTCCCTGGGAAGTTGGCCCTGACAAGGGCTGAATGTGAGTAAGGGGGGTGATGAGTGAGTAACCAGTGAGGCCTTGAGTATTTCAGGATGCTTTCATAGAAGAGAGGGGGCTTCATCACCTTGTCAATTGATCTATAATACAGTTGACCCTTAAACAACAAGGGCTGGAACTGCATGGGTCCATTCATATGCAGATATTCTTCAATATTAAATCTACAGTACTCCACAGTGTGGTTGGCTGAGTTCAGGGATGCAGTGGCACTGTGGATGCAGAGGGCCAACTCTGTTATATGTAGATTTTCCCCCGTGTGGCTCAGGAATCTACTGTATACACTTTTCAAAGTGTTTTGGAGGTATGGAGGGTCATCCTATTCACTTACCCTGTAGTCGAAGGCTAGTAACTTTGCAGTTGTCATTAGTGGGTCATTCATTTGGCCAAATAGAGCCAGAATTGTGAAGTAGGTAGGGTGGTGGTCTTTTTTCATTCATTCATTCATTCAGACCTTCGTTGTACACATATTTATTGAGTACCTGCTGTATGCCAGGCACTGGGAATACAAAAGAAAAAGAGTTCCCTTCCCTCCTGTTGCTTACGCTGTGGTGGGATTAGGAAGAGATGGTTAATGTATCAATCAATACATCGGGCAATAAGAAAAATGTCAGATAATGATATGTCTGGCAAAGAATTAAAAGAGAGGTCATTGACAGAGTGGAACTAGTAGCTACTTTAGGTTGAAGAGCTAACACTTACACCGAAATCTGAATGACACAGGCCAACCGTCCAAAGATCAGTCAGCAAAGCGACCCCAGGAGAAGGGAGAGCCAGTGCTGTTGTGTTAGACTGACTCTGCTTGGCATACTTGAGGGATGGAAAGGTGTGAAGGGAGCGTCGCTGGTGGGGAAGAATGGAAGCAGGTGAGTCTGCAGAGGTGAGCAGGAGCCAGACCACTTGGAGCTTTCAAAGCAAAGGCAAGAAGTTTAGATCTCTGTGCTTCGGGAAGCCATTGAGTGGAGTGATGTGATCTGACTGCTGGAGGCTGGGACAGGGGACAGCAGTGGCGCTGGAGAGGAATGGCTGGATTGAGGATACATTCTGGAAGTGGGACTCTTCCCCCTCATCACAGGCTACTCTTCTATCCCCACTTTTAAAACGTTTCCTCTTTTTCTTTTCCTACAAGGCCTCAGCCACCCCCAAGGTGTTGGCAAAGTACCACATTTTCTGCTGTGAAAGTTACATTCCATTTTGGGAATATGTACATCTGAATTTGTGAGTAAATTGCCTTTTTAAAACCAAAGTTTCAAAGTGGCAATTTGCGTCTCGGTCGGGCTTTAGGATGAGTCTTGGGTTCTAACCCTGACTCGGTATCATTTGTGATTTTGTGTATCATGTCACCACGCTGAGCTAAGTTTCCTTATCTGTAAAATGGGTCAGATTATACCTACTATGCTTCATCCATAGCACTGTGATTTAATAAGGAAAAAAAAAAAACAACTGAAATGACATATTTAAAATTACACTGTAGTGGTTGAATGTGAAATGTTGTGTCTTGGCTTTCACATCCATGTGTATACCCATTTTCCATCACAGCTCACAGGGGTGAGAATAAAAAGACCTTGAAGTAGGCAGGCCTTTACTCCATCACCAGTGATGTTTGAATATTCCCTATGTTCCTAGCACTGCATTGTGCATTACGGAGAATGTAGTAGGAAGACGACCTGGTGTGTAAACCCAAGCATCTAGTTGGAGAGATACAGCTGGCCCATGTGGAAGAATGGATACCAATGCTGGGCCTTCCAAAGTGGGGCAGACTTGGAGAGGTGGAGAGGGGAGAAGATGAGTCCAGACAGGGAAGAGCATGAATGGAAGCCCAGAGATGAGGACGAGGGTGTGTTAGGACAGCAGGGCTGCTGCGGGGAACCAGGGGGCAAGTGAGCATATGCAAGTTAGCAGGTGCACATGGGAAGTCCGTGACTTGTTATCGTGTATGTGCAGTTCACGCTGGATGGGGGGCTCCCTCCAACAGGCTGCAGAGGTGATGGCTGGTGGCTGTACTGTGCACTTTGTCAATTGTTTACTTCTGTCTTTGACGATGAGGTTTACTGAAACACAGTCATTATTTTTAAACATTGGTGAATGCCTTTACTATAGAGTTACTTTAAAAAAAACACAATGGACTTTTTATTTAGCAATAGATATAGATGGACAGACAATTTCAAAGAAACGGAGAGAAGTCTTCAATGCTCCTCACTCATTCTTCCCTACTGAGCGCCTTGTGTAACAGCTGCAGCAGCAGACCCAGGTGGTGATGTTGGTAAAACCCACAGCGCTGACGGAGATGCCTCAGAACAGTTTCGGATGCTGCCAGTTACACACACTTGTTCGTGTGTGTCGCTCTGTCACCACCAACATAATCAAGACACAGAACTGCCCCATCACCGTGAGCTCCTTGTGCTGCTCCTCACAGCTACACCTTCTCCATGGTCCTTCCCCAGAGCCTGGTGGCCACTCCTCTGTTCTCGGACTCCAGAGTGTTGTCATTTCAAGTGTCATATGAGTAGAACCATACAGTTTGTGGAACTTTTTGAGATGACCTTCTTTCACTCAGCATAATCTCCCTGAGGTTAATCCAAGTTGTTGTGTTTCTTTTTATTGCTGAGTAATAAGCCCGTGTTACGGACAGACAGACCAGCATTTGGTTAATCACTCACTCCCTGAAGCACATTGGGGAGTTTCCAGGTATGAACTCCATGGAAAACGCTATTCTGAACACTGATGCATAGGTTTCTGTGTGGCTAGACATTTTCATTTCTCTGCAGTAAATGCCCAAGAGTTTCATATGCAGGGTCATATTGTAAGTCCATGTGTCATTATTTAAAGAAACTTGTAAACTATTTTCCAAAGTGGCTGAATCATATTCCCACCAACAATTTATGGGTGACTTTTTTTTTTTTTGCATTGTTGCCAGCATTTGCTATTATCACTGGTTTTTAATTTTAGCTGTTCTGATAGGTGTGTATTGTTATGTCTTGTATTTTAGTTTTATTTAGATATAACTCACATACCATAAAAATCATCCTTTTAAAGTGTCCAACTCAATGGTTTTTAGTATATGTGTATACTAAATATATATGTGTATACATGTATTTAGTATATGTTTCAGATATATGCAATGATCATCTTTATCTATTTTCAAAGCCTTTTCATCTCTCCAAAAAGAACCCAGAGCCCATTACCATCACTCCCAAATATATCCCTCTTCCCAGCTCTGGGCAACTACCAATTTGGGTTGTTTCCACTTTGACCTGCTGTGAATATTTATGACAACATTTACATACAAATTTTTGTGCATATGTGTGTTTTCACTTCTCTTGGGTATTTTCCTAGGAGTCGAATTGCTGGGTCACAGGGTAATTCTGTTTAGCCTTTTGAGGAACCGCCAAACTGTTTTCCAAAGCAGCTGCACCAGTTTACATTCCCACCAGCAGTGGGTGAGGGCTCCAGTTTCTCTACATCTTTGTCAGCACTTGTTATTCTCTGTCTTACTGCTTCTAGTCATCATTGCTAGAAGTGAAGTGGTTCTTTCATTGTGGTTTTGATTTTTGATTTCCCTGATGACTGTTGATTTGAGTGTCTTCTCATGTGTGCTTATTGGCCATTTGCATATCTTCTTTGGAAAAATGTCTCTTCAAGCCTTTTGCCCAGGTTTAATTGGTTTGTCCTTTTATTGTTGAGTTGTAATGGTTCCTTATATATTTGAGATATTAGACCCTTATCAGACATATGATTCCAAATATTTTCTCCCATTCTGGGGGCTGTCTTTTCACTGGGGTTTAAGTTTGTATTTCCCTAATGACTGCCAGGGTTGATATTCTTTTCATCTGCGTGTTGACCATCTGTTTGCCCTTGTTGGTGTGATGTCAGTTCATGTCTCTTGCCCATGTTTGTCATTTCTTCTTACTGGAGCTGTGGCTGTAGGTAGTGTCCTTTGTAGTATATGTCTTCAAAGTGTTCTTTGCAGCAGCACTAGGGTGGGTCAGAGACACAACTGTTCCAAGCCACTCGTGGCTATAGGTTTTAAAAACTGTGATTAAACAACACCTAACATGAAATCTTCCCTCAACAATCACATGTAGAGTACAGATGTTAACTTAGAGGCAGGTTGTATAGCAGATTTCTAAAATTTTCTCCTTTTGACAAACTGAAAGTCTAGACCCACGGAATAGTAGCCCCCTGTTCCCTCCCCCTCCCGGCCCCTGGCCGCCGCCATTCTTTCTCACTTCTGTGAGTCTGATGGCCCAAGGTCCCTTGAATGAGGGGAGTCATGCATTATTTGTCCTTCTGCCACTGCCTTATTCCACTTAGCATGTTATCCTCAAGGATCATCCATGTTTCAGCATGTGACCATAGCTGTGGATTTTTTATAAAAATTTAAAAAATTCTTTAATTGAAATGTAGTTGATTGACAATGTTGTGTTAGTTTCTGGTGTCCAGCATAGTGATTCAGTTATACATGTATATACATATTCTTTTTTCTGTTCCTTTTTATTATAGGTTATTACAAGATACTGAATATAGCTCCTTATGCTGTACAGTAGGACCTTGTTTATCATAGCTGTAGATTGTGATCCATGCTAGGCCATTTCTCATTTTTAACTCATAATTAACTAATAATCAGGTGATCTCACCATGAGTCAGTTTCCCCATCAGCAAAATGGATAATGGTAGGTCCTTGCGGTATGGAACTTGGACTTGACTAAACTCAGAACTTTGTGAGTAATCAATCCCCTCGTCCCCCTCGTGTGGACTTCTTCACATACGCAGAGCAGGTAGCAGAGCAGTTACAGCGCCTGTGCCAAAAAGTCACAAGTCAGCAGGAGAAAGTTCTCATCCAGGTTTGTTGAAGAGGCTTCACTGAGCGACCTCATTTCTTCATTTTTAATTTCTTCTTTTGCATGATGCTCACTCTTGAATCCCCAAACCATTCCAAAGTACCTCAGCACGTATGTATGGAAATGGGAACCAGCAAAGGATCTGAGTCTCAGTAAAGGGTCTTTTGTGCCCCCAATGAGGAGGATTCTCAAGCCAGCCCCACCTGGCCCCATGAGACACCCAGTTCTCAGGGAGTTGCCATGGTAGTGGGCTCTCATACTAGGAAGAAATGAAATAAAGCATTCCACAAGCCTTGCAGACTAGGAAATAGACGTTCTGATGTCTGTTCCAAAAGTCTCCTGCAGTTGCCTTTGTCATTAAATTCTTTCTGTGTTTTATTGTTCCTATGTGGACACAGAGGCTGAATGGGTTGACTGTCCTTGTAGAAGCTTGACAAAGCAGCATAGGATTGGGAAGATTTTTGACCATCAAGCTGTAGTTTTAAGTAAGACAGGACGATCATTTATCCCCCTTCTTGTCTTGGAAGCAAAAAATCTGCCACCATCTGAGCTTTTCCTATGAACATCTTAGCTTATGCAAACTTCTCTTGGGAAAGGGAAATGTATCTTTGCCTTTCTTCTTTTTCTTCCCGACTCCCCCTCCACCCTGTAGGCCCTTGGCTTCAGCCTCATCCCACCCCAGAAGCTGACCAGCTTCAGCTCTCTCCTTTCTCAGCACACACTGTGGTGTTGCACACAGGTGGGGGCATTTCTGGGGATGGACCTCGGGGGTCAGAACAAACACCACCTGTGAATCTTGGACCAGAGGTGATCTCCTCCAGTCTCCTCCATATTACTCTGGTTCTCACTAGCCAGACCCTAAGGGAGGCTGTCAAGCTTCAGTTCCCTTGGCTGGTTTTCATCTTTCTTCTCATTAAATCAGCTGTGACACCTGGCAGAGCCACGCTTCCCCTACGGGGCCTGGGCAAACCCAGATGCTGCCAGCATGCTCTGGGGGGTCAGTGTCCCCGGAGTGCACTCAAGGCCAGTCGGTTTACTCTGCCCAGGCACAAAATGAAAACTATCCTTGGTGGAAGGGAGGTGAAGAGTCATCCAGCTGACCGTTAATGAGATATCAGAGAAGGATTGTATGGGAAAACAAAGACCCACCCTAGGGCTACAGCTCTTAGCATGTGACTTGGTGATGCTGATTTGAATACAATAATCATTATTTCAATCCTAAAACTAGTGATATACCCATAGAAGCTAGCATACTGTTCATGAAGTGTCAAGCCTCTGTGACAGCTTTGTAGGAAAGCAAAGTGGTCATAATACAGGTCAGAGGAAGTAAACCAATGGCTGTGTGCATAGGACCTACAGAAAAAGCAAAGGAAGGATGTTCTTGGACGGTGTCAGACGGTAGCAGCGCACGTGCTATCTAAGTCATTTCTGTTTATTTGCTCTGAGAAGAGGGTTCTTTTTTCCTTTCCTTATTGTGTGGCCAGAGAGAAGGGTCAGTTTCTTAGTTTTCTGGGACATGGTTGTAGTTGTGTCTGGAGACCAAGGTTAGTCTCTCTGTGCTGTTAGTCTTTTTGTTTTCATCTCCGGGTTCTCCCTGCAGACCCAGGTCAGCCGCCTGCTCAGAGGTCATCCTCCAGGCCCCAGATTCACCTACATACTTTGCTGACCCGTGTTTTGTAGCCTCCAGGCTCTGCTAGACAGTTGAAACTGACCCCATAGACTAATTCAAGGTAGAACAGTAAAGGAGATGAGTGACTGTACATACTGCCTTTCCATAAACATTTACATTTTAAAGCTTTAGAACCTTTAATTCTAAACAGTGACTGAAAGGGCAGGAGAGGTACACGATAGAAGGGGACTAAGACGTGTAAACGAGTAAGTATAAATAAGATATAACGATGGAATGTACAGCACGGGGAATGTAGCTAATATCTTATGATACGTTTAAATGGAGCATCATGTATAAAAGCACTGAATCACTGTTGTGAACCTGTAACGAATGTGATATTATAAATGAACTATACTCCATTTGGGGGAGAAAAATGAGTGGATCAGGCCACTCAGGCAAGAGTGGGAAGGTAGCTTCTCCTTTCTGGATGATACGTTGGGTCACTCAAACTATATTGCTGGCACCATCCGGACACCATCTGTGCTCAAGCCCAGGACCGAGTTCGTTCCTCTGTCCAGTTGTTCCTAAGGAAGATTAAACCTGCTGAAGTCCAGGTGTGTCTTTTATGAGTCTTTATCTGTGTAGTCAGGCTGTAAGCTACTAATGAAAAGGAATCCTCTCTTTTAAATCTGATTCTTTTCATGAATGATAGGAACTTAATACATATCTGTTAATGATGAAATATTAACATGCCCGAAGGAGTCAGCAGGAAGTCTTCCCCAGTGTTAGAAACCTGCCTACAAGGCTTTACTGGGAAGGTCCTATGAGGGCTTGGATTTTGTGTTGTAAGAGACACTAATTCAGTGCAACCCTCAAGGGAAGGTCATTGCTTCTCCCCCAAGCCAAGTCATGTTGCCAATGTGTTTCTCTCATGACTGGAACTTAATGCTTTGTGGAGAAACCTATCTGAGGAAATTTGCTTTAGATGGTGCCATTGTCAGCAGTGCGATCAGCTTGCTATAGGATTACTACAGGGGCAGTGGGTTTGCTTTTTGCTCTTGAAAACCCTGCTTCATCAAAGCTGGGCTCTAGAGACATTTAGGGACACCAGGGAAATATGTCAAAGGTACTGCTTACTCTCCTATGCACTCTTAAAGGTGGTGGATACCATCTTGAGTGTTGGCCTGGGATGGCCCACAGGGCTGACTCCTCGGATCACTCCAAACGAGTTGACTGTAGGTGAGTCGTTCAACCTCCCTCAGCCTCGGCTGCTTTATCTGTAAAAGTGGGATAGTGATCTCTCTTTACAGAAGAGATTTAGGATTTAAATGAGCTTTTCATGCAGAGAGTTTGGCACAGATTAGGAAATGGCTAGCTGGTGAATGGGAACTCTCTAATTTGGCATATGCCCAGATGGTTTGCATTTTGGCCCATTGAACTGTCATCTGAGAATAGTGTGTGGAGGTAAAGCTTGCAGATCAAGACATTTGAGCTTCCAAGTGGAGACTGCTTTAAATCTTGGACCCCAGAGGATGAGCATGGAGGCCCAAATGCCTGGCAAGCTGTGTAGTGGCTCACTTTGGCAGGTGGCGGGAGAGCAGGGGTTCGGTCGCTGCCATGGAGAGGGCTCTGAGCGGAGAGAGGGCTCAGAGTGAGTCAGCTGGTTGGATGCCCAGGATTCCTGTTGCCACAGACTGACCGTGTCCCCTCTCCCCTCAGTACATATGTTGAAATGCTAACTTACAGGAAGTAGGGTACAGCTCAGTGGTAGAGCACATGCTTAGCATGCACAAGGGCCTGGGTTCAATTCCCAGAATGTCCATTAAAAAGAAAAAGAAATACTAACCCCAGTGTGATGGATGAGAGGTGACTAAGTCATGAGGGTGAAGTCTTATGGATGGGATTAGTGCTTTTCTAGAAGAGACCCCGGTGAGTTCCCTTGTCCTCTCCTCCACGTGAGGACTCGGCAGAAAGGTGGCCGTCTGTGAACCAGGAAGCCACGCTCACCAGACACCCGATCTGCCAACGTCTGAACTTCGGATGTCACAGACTCTTCGACGGTGAGAAGTGGGTGCTGCTGTTAGAGTCGCTCTGTCTCTCGTGCTTTGCTGCAGCAGCTGGACTGGACTAGGATACCTGTCAGCACTGTGACCTAGTGGGCTTTCTGTTTTGCTTTGTTTTTTTTTTTAACCTTTTTAAAGAGAAGTTTCTGGTTTACAGTAAAGTTGAGTAGAGATCAGATTTCCTGCACACCCTCTGCTGCAGCACGTGTGACCTCTCCCTCTGTCACCTTCCTCTCCAGAGCGGTATGTCTGTTGTAATTGGTGAACATGCACTGACACATCCTGATCATCCAAGGCCCACTGGTTTCCCTGGGGAGTCGCCCTTAGTGCCGTCCTTCGTCTGGAGTTGGGCAAGTGTGCGGTGACGCAGACCCACCATCAGAGCATCGTATAGACTAGCTCCGTGCCCTCCCTTCCCTGTGCACTGCTGATGCATCCTTCTTCCGCAAGGGTCTTCGTGGGTTTTCCACAAGCATGAAGCTATTTTGTGTATGGGGCAGTGCATGTTTAGATGCCCATGAGTCTGTTTTTATCTACTTGCATTGTAAGACCATGAGTTAAAAGTAGGTTCAGATCAGATGAGCTGTAAAAAAATCAACCCTGTAACATAAATTTCTTCGTGACTGTGGTTTCTTGACAGTTGAGCTTCATGTGTTGGAATTCTCTTAAAATCTTTGGCTACTCCTCCCCAGAGGGTAGGGACTGTCTTCTTCATTCTTGCAGCTTAACACACAGAAAATGCTCAGCAGATGCCCAGTGAATGAGTGCATGAATGCTCAAGTACCTTCCATTCCCTGTCATTTGTGCTGTTCCATGATCTCCTGCTGACCACGGGCCACGCTTCCTTCACTTATGCTGCTGCTCCTACCCATCTTTCTCCCTATCTGTCTGAGGAAACTGGGCAGTGGCTGGGTCTCCAGAGACACACAGAAGTTGCTCCTCCCAGAGCCTAGGCTTGTGGCCAGTTGATATGGCCTTGCTCCAGTGTCTGAACCCCATCTGGGGAGACATGGGGACTTGGGTGCCAATGACAGCCATCCTACCCCTGCAAGAATTCTCTTCTACTGTCTTCAAGACAGCAGCAGGAGGCAGTGTGGAAGGGTATGTCTTGGGGCCTAGGAGCACATGACTGCTGTGTCCTGAAATGAGCCTGGCTCGTTTCAACTCATTGAAACCTGGGGAAATAAAGTTTAGCGCCTGTAAAGCGGAGTTGAGTTGATCCAACTTGGAAACATGGTTAAGGGATGAAAAGAGTGAAATGCTTCAAGGTTGTCCTGTAAAAGTTGCTGTAAATGCACAATGTGTCAGTTTCCCATCAGCTGCCAGGGGCACCCCTTTGTGTGACTGAGGATGCTGGCAACAGAAGACTTGTTAGCAGGACTCAACCCCCTGATACTCGGCAGGTGGGCACTGCTTGTTGAGAGCCCTCTGCTGGAGGCCTGGCCATGTGCATGAAGGGAGACTGGAGACCCATAGACCCCAGGAGGGGTTGTTTAGTAGTGATTTTCCCATCCTTCTTCTAGTATTATCCTTCTTAGGAGATAATATGCCAAGTAGGATTGTGTGCCAGGCTAACAGCATCTTTTACACAGAAGGATTTGTTAAGTGGCTAAAGTGATAAATTTAAGACCTGCAAGATGGGAAATTCTTTCAGGTATTCTGGATTGATTTCACACAAGATATATTTTATCTTTGATCAACCCATCGCCCCCCTTCGCAGTCCTAAGGCCTGTTAAAGAGCAGTTGTTGGTAACCTGGAGATGTCGGTAATGTCTGAATAACTCACGTAGAAATTCTGAACTAGGTGATGAAAGAGATAGAGGTGGGAGAAGATGGAGGAAGAAGAGGCAAAATGTAGAGGATTGGAGCAGATGTTTGCTAAAGGATTTTCAGAAAGAAGAAAAGAGAGGTTCTGTTTTTATAGTATTTGGAAATAATGATTATTGAAAAGGAAACCAAAATGAACCATAACCAAAAACCTGAAGTGACTGAATGATGGTATGAATTTGTAAATCAAGCAAGCAGGGCCTGGTGCAGAATGTTCCTAGGGAGATGGAGCCCAGCACCGCCGGGCAGTCTCATGTTGTCAGTGTTAACTCTGCCAAGAGGTCTGTCATTTTATATTTTAAATTTGGGTGAAAGATAATGTTTTCTACTGTGACAGTACAAAGAAAGCTGACTTCCAAATTCATCAAAACTTAATGTGATTTTTTTCCCTTCTGTTTGGGAAATTGACAGGTGGGCAGGTGCTTACCTGTGCCCCGCATGTTCTGTGTGCTTTTTGGTCCTTGTTCCATATTGAGATTCTGAAGTTCATGCTGCTTCTTAGTGTCATAAGATCTCCTCCAATCCTCTCATATAAAATTTGAAGAAAATTGTTAGAGCAATTCAAAGAAGGTAAAAAGAATGTCTGTGTGGATTAGGTTTTGTAAACAAAACAAAACAGAAAAACAACTTTTCTAAAATTGAGCTGTTACTATGCATGTCAATACCCCAAACCACAAATTTCATTTATCCACCAAAGCTGTTGGTCATTGTTAGAAAACAATGTTAATATAGTCAGTTCTAAATTACATGTGATGCCAAGGTGACATTTTGAATTTGTGCTTAACTTTGGGGGAAATATTTCTTTAAATGGGTAATGCTGATTTTTTTTAAGAGGATTGAGATAAATTATAAGTGGCAAAGTAATTTTTTTCCCAGAACTTTCTAACTACCTCCTATTTTCTATACAACCAATAGCAGCAGCATAGAATCCCCCGCCTAATGGGTACATTTGATGTCCCGTAAGGTAGTGAGAATAACAAGATCCCAGTGGGTTAAATTCTCACAGAACCAAAGAGCAAATGTCTTGAATACGATAATGAAGTTGAACCACTATTCCTATCAAGTAAGAATAGAAAGCTTCTGGTACTGACAGTTAATTTGTGAACTGAGGGTATCCTTTGATCGTTAAAAAAAAGTTTAGTTCCTTTATTGTAAACAAGTAAGAATGTTTTATTAAGTGTGCATGTGAATGCCTTTTGTATGTTTGCATTTACACTGAAGGTCTTGGTCCCAATTTTATGTGGCCAAAGGTATTGATGTTTTATAACTTCCACTGTTTATGCTTGAAAAATCTTCTAACACTTGTAAATAATACCACTCATCCATATTTCCTTCTAAAATATTTAATGGTTTCTTTTAAAAACCTGAACATTTTTGCTAATCGGAAGTTTATTTTGGTGTGTATGTTGCGATGTGTCATTAAGTTCTTATCACTAATTGATTTTTCCCAAACCATGACTTAATAATTCATATAACTCTCATTGATTTGGGTAGTTTCTATTAGCAAGTTCTCAACGCTATATTGTTTTCCAAAAATATGCTTATTTTTCTGTAGGCCAGTATTGAATTTTATATTTATTAATTATATGGTTTATAATCTAATAGATAAAATTTAATTGATCTCATATTTCTGTAAGCATGTTTAAAGCTATTTTATTATTTAACTAGGACAAATCACACTATATATCTATGCAAAAGCCTATATTTACTATTAAAAAGATAGAAAACATGAGAAAGAAAATAAATATGAAACAAGGAAGACCTCAGTAGTCAAAGTGGATGTAGGTATGCCTCACTCTGCTAACACTTGAGTTCCCCCCATGCAAGGTTCTAAAGAGTGATGCTAAGCTCTTGCCTACCTTCTTCCCCTATGAGAACCCACTTGGGTCTCAGGTTGGAGGCTGAGCCACCCAATTTGTTTCTGGTGAACAAAAAATTGGCCACCAAGAGGATGGTCGTAACAATTTCTTGGCACCAAACCCCTATAAACCTAAGAGGTCCTATGTGTGGCTCAGATTCTGGAGCAAATAAAAATGGCTTAAGACTTTGTGAAGCAGAGATGCTCACCCATTTTTGTTGAAGGTGGAAATGCACAGGGGGCTGACTGTAGTCCTGAGGAAATAAGTTCAGTGCCAACGTTTGCCTTTTCTCGGAAGCAAAGGCCCTTGTGGGAGGGTCAAAGTAGGTCTGCTCTGTGCTCTCAGAGTGCTGGAGGGTCCACGACACAGGGGTTAGTCTGGATTCGATGGGGAAGTATGGAAGTAAAACAGGACAGAGCTGAAATTTTAACTTGCATTCTCCGAGAGTTTCATTGTCTGAGAGCTACCAAGAAAAGTTACAAATACCCTATTCTGCCTAAGGAATCTCAGAATCACAAATGCTGTCTTCTCTGGCTAGATGGCCAAAGTAGGAAGAGGGTGAAAACGTTTTCCAGCTGTAAGCTGCCGTGATAAGCAGAAATGATCTTAAGAGGAGCCACAGAGATGTGGAGTATGCCAGCAAGAAAATGCCCAGATCAGGCCTGCAGTGTTAGGGAGAGGGGAACTAACCATGCCAGTTTCCCCAGGACTGCCTTGATTTTATCACTGATAGTCCTGTGTCCCAAGAGTCCCCTAGTCCTGGGCAAACCCGGGAGCCCACTTAGGACACATTAGTACGCCCCAGCGACTGTCCTTCTGGATCCACATCTTTGTACCATGACCATGTTTCTCACAACTGCTCCTAACCACTGACTAGCACAGTAGGGGTACAGTACAAGCCCATTTCTGGAAGAAGTGGGATTTCTTTATTGGGTGACTTAGGCTCCGGGACTCTCCTTTGGCCTGGCCAGAAGCATTAGGATTGTTCTTCAGTTTCAGACGTTCTCCCCAATCCTCTTTGTTCCCCTCTGCCTTCCATGTTTGCATTTTACTTGATTTTTTTTCATCTGCATACTGTTCTTCAGTTATGACATCGGTGAAATCTACACCAACCGGTCTGTGCTTTCCTTAAGTACTGCCAGAAACTGTCTCCTCTGTCTTGTATTACAAAATTACGGCTTAAAAATTTTCTTCACTCCTGGTATAAAAAGCAAAAGAAAATAAAACAAACCCACAGATATCCAATGATCATTTATGAATTGTAATGAAAATGTAATATACCATCACAATAAAGAAATGGAAAAAACCCAAATATAAATATATCAAGAAATATACAGGATTTACATAAGGAAAAAAGACACCAAAAGCTAAAGAAGGACATAAAATAAGACCAATTGAGAGACATATCATGTACCTGGATACACTGTTATAGGAGACTGATTCTCAGTGAAAGTTAATTCTCTTAACATAATTACCATCAAAAGTCTCACTAAACTAAGAATTCTTTTTAAGGGGACATAGTGATGGTTAAAATTCGTGTCAAATAATTTAGAGGTAAACATTTCCAAGAGAATCCTGAAGAGGAAGAATAAGGAGGGGAACTTTGGACATGTGCTACTGATGCTAGAAGCAGTAGACCATTCAGTGGAACAGAATGGAAAACCCAGAAATGGAAATAAACCTCTGAGAACTGAATGCAAGCTAACGTGGTACAGGTGAGAAAAGATGGGTTGTTTGGGACAAGTGGATAATCGTTTTTAAAACGTCCTCCAATGTTACCCCATGCTCCAAAACAAATCTTGGATTGATGAAAGATGTATTTGGTGGAAAATCAAAGCAAAAAATAAAAGTGAAGGAAATGTGAAAACATAAGGCTGAGCCACAGGGAAGGGTCAGCAGGCACGTGGAAATGCGTTTTCATTTCATCTGGAGAACGTACATCAGATTCTCTTAAGTTTGCACTGAATGACACACATTGCCACAATCTCTGAAACCATGAAAAGAGCTTTCTGCTGTTTGCATCTGCTACATTCCATGGAGAGCGGCTGGGGCTCAGAGGCATGTGGAAAGGGCTAACTAAAAACTGGCACTTGCCATCTGCCCCTCCAAGGATTGGATCAGGTTGGCACTCGCCACCTAATTCTGCTTGGATTCAATCATGAGCTGCTGCCACCGCTCACCTCCAACACTCCGTGAGAGGAGTTCAGGACAGAGGTCAAGAGTGAGGCACTCTGTGCTCTCGGAAAACTGGCTGAACAGGCCTTCAGATAGTTAGGTATTTTCAGGAGAAGATTTTATGACCCAAAGTCTTGCATCTCCTCATATCTAGAAAAGTATGAAAATCATTGACAGTGACATCTGCTCCTCATGACTAGCAGCAGCCTCTGCCTAAGTTTGTGCTTGACTGCATGTGCCCCTCTTCACTGAAATCCTGTATGACACTGAGTTTTCCCTTTGCCTCTTTGGAAGAGTTTCTCAGAGCTTTCATTTTGCCGCCAATATAACTTAACCCACACTCTCACATTGTGTGACTTTATTTCAGTCAACAATGGGAATAAACTGAAGGGTAAGGAGGTTGAAAGAGTTCTCGGGGGGAGCTCTCTGGGGGACGAGGCCTTCAGCATCCTGAAGCTCCACGCCACTCTACGGCCAGTCACATGCCAACACGTCTTTCTCGGGTGAGTCTAAATTCTGCAAATGTCCTGAACCACCCAGCCAACTAGCAGCAACATTTGAAAGGAATGCAGTGTGGCCCAGAAGCAGTGGCAGAGATTTGAGACGCCTGGGGCTGGCACATGTGGGCGGGGCGTGCTGGGCCTCAGGGCCTCTGTGCGCATGGGCAGTGGGTCGGGGTTCCGAGGAGCATGGGCACTGGAGCGGCGTTGCTAGGCTGCGGTAACTGTGTACGGATAGAGTCCAATGGACACAGCTTCCCAGCCAGACCCCAGTGGTGGTGGAAAGCCTATTCGTAGAAATGATGAGCAGATTATTTTGCTTTTGCCATGAGAACTGTGAGTCACCCATGGGCTGTACCATCAACCCTCAGAGAGACCGCAGGAACTCACAGCCTGGATACCACATCCGCAGGAGAGACTTAAAAAATTCCACAAAGCTGCCTTTGTTGGAGATGTCAGGAAGGTCCAGCGTGTACTGTTCCTTAGGCAGAATGGCCTGGATGAGCCTGATAGGAAGAACAGGTCACAGGGGTGGAGGGACAGGGCGGGGTGTGTCTGAGAGGGGCTGGGGGCCGGGCCCAGCTGTCAGTTTCCCTCTGAGGCTCCTGGAAACCAGCATGGGGTCCAGTGCCCAGCAAACTTTATAGGCGGCTAAAGCTTGAACTGGTTTTGGACCCACTCATAACTTCCCTTAGAGAGCACTTTCCTGACAGTTTTTCAGTGATTTAACTGCATGTCAGTAATAATAGAAACCAAATTCAACATAAACATAAAATGGCATCTTATTTTGAATGTACACTTTTATATACAGAAAAGTGTGTAATGAGAAAAATAACTCCCATGATAGATGAGCCTCTGGGATAAAACTTCTTGGTCTCAAATTCAAGATCTGTTTTATATCAGTGTACACGTTTGTACATGCGTTCTTTACTGAAGGACCATAGAGGACAACTTTGAAGTGGGGAGACAGCTGTGCTCTTGAATAGGTGGACTCATTTTCTTAAAATGTGTGGTCTTCCCATATTTATTCAGTTTTCCATAAACCAAGTAAACATATCAGAGTTTTTAAAAATTTTGAGTTACACATGCTGTTTTGAATTCTTGTGATGAAATTCAAATTTCTGTGTAGTAGACAAAGACAAAGCTTTGGCCTTCTAGATATCAAAGTGTGCTGTAAATTTCCACAAATTACTGATTTACCAACAGTTGAAAAAACAGATAAGTTAATGGAATGGAACATGCCCAAACACCCAAGTCTATGTAAGACTTTGGAATTTGTTACTGATGAAATTTCATGTAAGGAAAAGAGAAGTTATTAATGAATGGTGGAGAAATAATCTATTTAGAGAAAAGTAGCTAGATTTTTATCTCACAAACATAAGTGTCAGATGTATAGATTAACATTTTTAAATATACAGAGTTAGCAAAGTACCAGAAGAAAACATAAATTCCTATCTATACATTTTTTATGCTGACAAAGACATTCCTAAGAAGGACTTCAAAAGCAAGAATTCTGGAGGTTGATTGAACAACATAAAAACAAAACAAAACAAAACCCTGTAGATCAGAAAATAAGATTAACAAGAGAAAAAACAATGTGGTTTTAAAAGATGTACAGTGTATTTGTGTCAGACAAAATCTTCATTTTTACTGACAAGTCTTTGAAAGCAACAAGCAAAAAAAGCCTCTAATTTGAAATTGGGCAAAGTACTTTTTTTTTCATATCTATAAGTGACCAATAGATAATAGGGAAAATATCTAATATCTCTGTTCAGAAAAGGAATTTAAGTTAAAAGAAATGAAATATCATTTTTCCTTCACAAAATTCATCAAGATGAAGAGCAGTGGTACTTTTACTGCTGATTCAAGTTTTAGTTGATTTTGAGTTTTCAAAGAGATAATTTGCTGATAAGTACTACATTAAAAAATATATATTTCCTTTACACATGAATGCTATTTGTATGAATGAGAGATAAATAGAGGTAAATTAGAGATAAATAACTTACAACTTATTTTTCTCAAGGACTACCTAAAACAGCAATGTATAAAGGAAAACTCAAAAGATTTTTGAAATCAGTTGCAGTGCATTTGGTATGCAGCAATCTTTGACCATGGAAGGTGGCATGGATACTAGATGTATGTTCACTTGCAGAGATGACCTTTTGAAGATCACTGAAAAACAAAAAAAATCAATTTTGTTATATATAAACAGAAGAGGGCTATGGTCTCTTAGCCAAAAATAGGTACACAAGTGTGATAAAAATATAGTTCTGGGCATTTGCATTCTTTGTGAAGATTTTCCTTTTAGTAAAATTAATTTCTACAATGAAGCAGTAGAAAACTTCTAATAAATATTTATTATGAATGAAATACTCCTGGGAAAGAGCAAGAATATGAATCTTGCACAGATAAAAATAATTTCTAACTTTCTATTTTAAATTTTTTTTTGAGGATTTGAATCTTGAGACAACTTCTAGCCTCTTCAGAAGTAAAGGGAATCTTTTTATCTGTGCTTGTAGATTTTACTGGAAATATATTATATGCCTATGTTTTGGAATATATGTAGCTTTATTGCATATCATATGTAAATGATTATAGAGTAATCATTTTACTTTACATTCTTATGGAAATTAAAAATAGCAAATATAAATGATTATTATTGTTGCAAAAATTTGTAAAACTTTAGGTATGTCCTTATGACAAGAAAGTCAAAAGTAGCAATGTCAGTGAGTGTTCCTATTGCAAAAGTATTGCTTTCCTTTATAAAAGATTTCTTAAAAGAGATTGAACTCTCCAAGATACTTATTAATTCTTTCAATCCATTTATTCCTCAACTGTAACCTGAATACTATGATGTAAGAGACATATTCTTCATCTGTCTTTCAGAACCCTTTCCTCCTTAAAAACTCCATGTTGCTTCTTCTGAGCAAGATGAGAACTTTAAAACTGAAATATTAAGACTTCATTTTGGTTTAAGCTTTTCCTCCCTTCTTTCAAAAAAAAGTGTGTCTGAAGGTAGGAAACTGTAAAAGCTAACGTTTACCTGCCCCTTTGAACATTTAGAGTAGTATATAATTTCGATATTTATCATTGGAAATTTTGCTTTCATACAATGTACAAATCTAAATATTGAATAAAAGGAGCCATCCTGATTCAGCTGACCTGAATTTCCTTTGGCTTAAAGTTTCTTGAAAATCAGAGTAAGAGTTCCATTTTCAAAAATTCTTGTTTTGTTATTTGAGTTCTCTTTCCTCATAATGCTTTTATTTTATGATTTTTCAAACTGAAGTCTAGTTGATTTACAATATTGCCTATCATGTTTTTAATATCTAAAGTTGATTTAAATGCCACCCGTGTGACAAGAACTGCAGTAGACCTGTGGTATAGACCATTATTGCACTTACTGGAAGGCACCATAGGTTGTAAGATGCCCCACTATTTTATGTCCCAATAAGGAAGTTTTTTAAGTGCTGCCAACTCCCAGGTATAGAGAACAAACTAGTTCACAGTGGGAAGAGGGAAGCAGGGAGGGGCAGTATAGGTGTAGGGAACTTAGAGGCATAAACTGTTAGGTTTAAAATAAGCTACCAAGATATATTGTACAACACGGGGAATATAGCTACTATTTGATAATAACTCAAAATAGAGTATAACTTTGAAAAATTGCGAATCACTGTATTGTACACCTGTAATTTCTGTCATCATGTTATACATCAACTATACTTCCACAACAATAAAAATGCAACCGGACACAAAAAGACATTTCAATAATTAGACCAACAGGAAAAATGAGAAAGTTTTTTTTAAAATTCTACCAATTATGGTTGTAAGACATGATGAATTTTAAATTGCCTTCCCATGCCAGAGATGTTAAAACTGTGAGAACATGAGCATCTTAGAATCATTGAAGTCCAGTGTTCTCTCTAATTCTTACAGCAGCAAAGTAGGTATGGTATCATTTTACTTCATTGAAATGTTGTCTTTGTAAAATAGGAGTGAGAGTCATAATTATATTGTCTAACAGCAGCTGAGCTGTTACTTGTGCAAGGAGCTGTTCTAAACACTGCATAGATTTTCATTGAAGCCTCACAGCGGTGTCCTATGAGATAACTCCTACTTCATCCCTGTTTGGTTGATGAGGAAATTGAGGCACAGAAAGGCTAAGTAAATGACAGCTAGTAAGTGACAGTTAAAGTAGAAGTCTGGCCCAAGTTGAGCTGAATCTCAAGGTCATGCTTACTATCCAAACAAGTTGCTTTTCCTTTAATGTGGTGAGTAGTAACAGCTTCTAAATCGTATTCTTTCTGCATAAGAAAACTGAGTATTTCTTTTAAAGGGGTAGGAAGAGCATGCTATTGAATGTTTCCAATGACATGAGTAATGGTATGTTTGAACTAGTACGCTCTAATGTCCTAAAAAGTCCTCTCCCGTTCATAGGACTGCCCTCCATTTGGCCTGTGCCAATGGCCACGGAGGCGTGGTAACTCTCCTGGAGCGAGGATGCCAGGTGAACACTCAGGACAGGAAGAAAAGGACGGCGCTGATCAAGGTGTGTAGCCGCCAGCCGTGCCCACGTGAGATGGATTCCATGTAATGACTTAAATCAAAACTCAATTGATCTGATTTAAGTAAGTATAATGAACGGGTGGGACTTGTGACATGTTGACTTGGAATTCCTAGCACTTACAGTCTGTTTCTTGGCATGATACCGACAGGCTGTATAGTGCGAGGTGGAGGAGTGCGTGGACATCCTCCTTAAAAGTGGAGCAAACGTCAACGCCGCAGATGTACTTGGCAACACTGCACTCCACTATGTGGCATCCTCAACACAACGTGTATTGCGGCGAAGCTTCTATCCCATGCCGCGGACATGGACGTGAAAAACCAGGTATAGCTCCACTCGCTTTCTTTACAAAATATTTGAAATACAGGTTCTTTTTTAGCCACAGGTGTTTTACTTCTAATAAATGTACTGAATAGACTACATCAGGCCCTATTACCATGGAAACAAAGCCAAAGCCAAGGCCAGGGGCTAGAGAAAGGTGATGCCCACAGAAAAGGCAGAGCTCTGTCTCCCAGCCCCTCTGCTACCCTGGAAGGAACAACTCCCCATTAGGAAGTGCTTGGGAGTGAGTGATAGGTTCAGAGCCCACAAAAGAGGAAGGCCTTGGGGGAGTGAAGTGATGATGTGGGCTGCCTGCCTTCAGAGGCAGGGTGGCTACTGGGGATGGGTGGGAGGAGGAAGACCCAGTATGCAGCAGGGGAGCTGGGTGAGTGCACTTGGGCAAGGGAGGCAGCAGGCCACAGGCCCTGAGCACCCCAGGACCCCCGGTAATAGGATCAGGACAAGTGAGGTCAGGTCATGTTTGACAACCAGCAGGGGCATTCACTGGTGCTGGTGGCCACATGGCCCACCATGTACACCTTGGGGTCTTCCATGCTCAGCCTGGTGTAGCTCCTCAGCGGGGCTGTGGCTGTGTGTGGGCAGCAGGTGATGGCAAAGCTGGTCTGCCTGCTTTTGCTCTGGGACATCCATTACCTCCTGGCACTGCAGCCCTGCCAGGAATGCCCTCTGCTGACATAGTAGGTGCAGTTTTACGTATTGGAGGCTCAGGCACTTCCTGAGTGAAAATATTTGGAAAGAACTTAACTGTCTAAGATTTCACTTTAAATAATGAGATTTCCAAAGAAGCATTAGAAGTTGCAGCTTTCTTTTATTTATTTATGGCAGATATTCGTGCAAATATTGCATTTGTCGCAGGTAAAAAATTTCAGTTTTTACCCACTCACATTTTTTTCTGATTGGTGTAAAAATCAGAAAGCAAAACTTGCCTTGGAAATAGACTTTGTCTTAACACTGAAGCGAAACAAAAACATCTGACAGTATAACCAACTTTTTGCTGCTATCGATAAGTTTCTGTTTTATTAAAAAAATTTTATCTAAAAATGATTTCTGTCTCATTGCCCAAGGCTTAAGAGGAAATTAAAGGAAACAGACTATGGATTGAGCAGTTGAAATACGCAGGGTAGTTTGGAAATTGGGCAATTGGGAAGTAGCAAGAGGAGGTTTTTGTTTTCCTTCTGTTGATGTAGTTGTTGGGCAAGCTGCTCTTCACTTGTCGGGGAGAAACACTGTCATCTTGGGAAAGAGTGTGAGTGAACTGTACACTTGCCGAGACATCATTTTTATGGGGACTCTAAGGAAATCACACTGGTGGTGAACAGGGGGTGAGTAAGTGGGAAATAAGAGAGAAGAACATATAATGAACTGACCAGTGTCCTATTCTGGCAGAAACAGCCACTTAGATTAGAGCCTAGACTTGGCTTTCAAATCTAGGATGTCTTGATGGGAAGTAAGGAATGCATGGATAATGAAATCAAGTTGCTTCTGAATTGACTAGTCCCTGTTCTACCGCTGTATACCCAGGAGAATGAAATGCAGTTTTGTTAAGTGACTTTCACGTCTCACACTTTTCTTTGTGCAATTCCTCAAATGAGAGGAGGAACTGGCCATGTGGGTAAGCGATGAGTCCGAACTGGTCGGTTGTCTCCTGTGCGAGTTCTCAGCTAAAATCGTGCCAGTGAACCACAATCACCTGGCAGCATTTACAAAAATGTACAAGCCTAGGCTCTCCCCTGAAGATTTTGATTGAAGAAATCTAGTAAGGCCTCGACACAGGTATTTAGAAAGATTTCCTTGAGATTCTGACACAACCCTTGGGTAAGAGCTATTGAATGGCTACGTGTAATACGTGTAAATTCACAGATCTCAAAAAGAAGACCTCTCTAGAAGAGTGGGAGTTTGACAGATGCTGCCTCCTTCAGTGCTCTCCTTTCCAGGCACATAAGCTTGACTTGACTTTTATCTGTCTCTACTTCTGTGCTTGACAAATTAAAACGAGTATTATTGGCAGTATCTGTGGGCTTGAAGAATAACTCCTTTTTCCTTCCAATCACTGATCATTCAGTGGCACTCAGAGAGTCTTAGAAATTTGCTTATGGTGAATGATTTAATAAGTAGAGCCCTTTAAGGATTTTGCATCTTTTGTTACCATCCAAGTCATTAGGCCAACAGGGTTTTCCTGACTGCAATAATAATAAATCATGACCCTTCCACTGGTTAAAGCTGTGTAACCAAATCATGCAATATATCAGGTAGATTCACTGAGCACCTGCATCATCAAAATGGTTTTTTTTTTTTAAATTGCAGTATACTTGATTTACAGAGTTGTGTTAGTTTCTGCTTTATAGTGGTGATTCAGTTATATATATATATATATATGTGTATATATATACACACCACACATATACATACACACACACATTTTCATATTGGCCACTTTGGTTTACTACAGGATGTTGCATACAAGGCCTTATACTGTACAGTGGGACCTTGTCATTTATCTATTTTATATGCAGTAGTTTGTATTTGCTAATCCCAAACTGCTAATTTATCCCTCCTCCACCACCTTTCCCATTTGGCAGCCATCAGTTTGTTTTCTACATCTGTGAGTCTGTTTCTGTTTCTTAAATAAGTTCATTGGTGTCAAAGTTTAGAGTCCACATATTAAGTGATATCACCTCAGATTTGTCTTTCCAACTTACCTCATTCAGTATGATAATCTCTGGGCCCATCGATGTTGTTGCAAATGGCATGATTTCATTGTTTTTATGGCTGAGTAGTATTCCATTCTATATGACTGTACCATGCAAGATGGCAGTTTTAAACATCAAAACCCAGGAAGTTACTAACAGAAGGGAATTGTTTTAATAGTGTAGTTTCAGCCATCTTATGAACTAAAGATCCATATGATTAACAATAAGGGAGATTGAGATACAGACTGTAGTCTGAGTAGGCATAGGAAAAATTCTTAAAGTGGGTATTATGAGTCTTAATAGCACTTTTTATGACATGTTGGGGCCCAGTTTTATTTTTATTTTATTATTTTTTTTTGTAGGACATACGATACTAAAGAAAGGAAAGGTTTTACATCCAAATATTTGCTTTTATACCCAACTGTTTGGAAGCACAGCAAACATAAAAACACGAGTGGGCTATAGACGAAACATGGCCCCTGGATATGTTCAGTTGGCCTCCACACATCGAGTCAACGTTTAAAATTTAGGAGACTTGTGCAGAAATCTACACTTCAGACTTCTCCTAAAGGAACAATTCTAGTGCCCAGTGTGGTCTGCTGTGCAGAGGCAACCCCTTGTCAGTGGGGTGTGTGGTCTCCACTTTACTGTCCTCACCTGGGACCTTCACTTAACACGGGTCCCCTACTTTGCCTCTGTAAGCATTTGACTTGACAATTCCTGTCTTATAGTATATTTTGATAATGATTTTGAGATTTTAAAGGCAGTCTGTATTGATTTATAATCTATTTCATATTATATAATAATCTCAAGCATGGGATTGAATCTTTCAAATTAGAACTTATAAGTTGATTTTTAAAACAAACTTTTTCTTTTCATGAATATGCAAATGATCATATTCCCATTAGAATGTCTGTAAACCTGATAAGGTTGGTCGTGGTCATAGCTGGATAGGTTATGCTCACTGAAGACAGCGTGATATCTTTCTCCTCCGCGTGGCTCCTTAAAGCTGCACTTGACTCAGCAGTTACATGGTTCCCTGTGGAGCAGCGCTGAGAGCGCTGAGCACAGTCACGGAGCAGTAAGGGGACGACAGACGGCCTGGCAGAAGCAGAAGTTCTTGGAACCAGTAAGTGCTTGAAGTGAGTTGTAGAGAATGACTTCACAGTGAATCTTTTGAAGTGGTCAAGGAGGAATGTTTTAGAGTAGGAGCACAGAGGGGTGAGGAGGAAAAGGCTACTTTTTATTTACTTTACATGACATGTTTATGTTCAGAGACTTACAAGTTTTTACTTTCAGTTTTGAAATATGTCATTTTGTACATTATACACTGTTTTTGCTGTTTACAGAATGACCTGACACCACTATTAGTTGCCATAAGGGAAAACAGGCAGTGAATGGCAGAATTTTTAAATGAAAAACAGGCAAATATACATGCAATTGAGAAGATGAAAAGGTACAGTAGTTTGTTCTCTTTAAAAAAAAAAACCTTTGATGTTGTTCTTGAGCAGTATCAGTCAGGAAAATTAAATTAATAAAAGGATTAACTTGGAATCCACACATCATTGGTTAGGTAGAAAAGCAGTTCTGCTGGGTGTCACAAAGAACAGAATAGAGCAGGATTCATCTTCCTTTAGAATATTGACTGATGTCATTTGCAACCTGATTCTTTTGATCATATGATCTCAGAGGTCAGGGAGATCACTTTCATTTCATTAGTATGAATTCCACTTTTAATTGACCTTATGATAGAACATTGAATTTCTGAATTCTTTTATAATAATTTTTAAATGTCTACTGTGTATAAATTTTTTCTTAAAAGATGAAGGTTAAACATAGAGGAATTTGTTTTGTCTTTTGGATGACTATTAGCTTGAAATGACTTTCTTTGAAGAATACTGATACTTTTATGTTATCACGTATGAGTATTCAACACCATTACCGGATCCTATAGACTCATCCGTTTTTATCGTTTTTCAATTCTTGTACATTTTGATGTTTTTATTTTTTAATTGATAATGGTAGAAAGAGGAAAGATAGCTTTAGTGATTGAATGAACATTTCCTTTAAAGCAGACAAACCAGTGGTAGATAATAGGAAAGAGTTGAGCTTTAGATCCAGACCAGGTTTAAGTCCTAGCTTTCCTGTTTGTCAGGTGTGTTCCCTGGGGAACATGACTTCTTATCAACAAATAGGTTTCCTGATACGTAAAGGAGGAGAGGAGTATGTCCTTTAAGGGGGGTTGTGTGTAAGAAATACATACGGTATTTAATTCAGTGCTGAGCACATGCTTCTCAGCATGATTCACTGCAACCATGACTATTTTTATGGCCATCCTCATTCATATTATTGTCTTAAGCCTGCAAACAGCTTTTCTTTTCCTGATCTCTAGCTGATTTTAAAGTATAATATTTCAGACTCAGTAAGAAATGGGGAAATCTTTATTTAAATCTTTACCTACTTGAAATAAGTGACCTCAGCATCGTTTCTTGTCCATCAGAGGACTTTAAATCTGCAACTTCATCTCTGTGTTACCCCAGTAGGACAGGGGGCTGCTTTTTTGTGGCTTGCTTTTGGCCTTGAGGTAGTTTGCTGAGATGAACACTTGAGCATGTATATGATCAGTCTTACAGAGATGGTCAAGATATAAACTTGGTAAAATATATCAAATTAGCTGTTTAAATAAGTTAAGTAAATTCCTCAGAGGAGGGGGTGAGTTTTCTTCTCTGATTTTAGAACAACCCTCATGCTTGCTGTAAGTGGTGAATCACCAAATATGATCAGGCTTCTTCTTCAACAAGCATTGATGTCTTTTCTCAAGATATCTAGGCATGGAGTGTAGAAGGATATACTCTTATTGGTGGTTTTAATATGTAAGTGTTTGCATTAAAATGGCTATGATCACTAAACTGAGGGTGAAACTAACTGTTACTTGTCACAGGACAGGTGAGAGTTCCGAGTTGGGTGCAGGCAGTTGGGGGATGGCAGTGAGCTGTGCCACATCATGAGCTGGAAATCATGCTGAAGGCCAGACTAGTGAGATGCAGCAGTGGCCCAGGATTCTTTATCTCAGGGTCTATGAGCCCTTTATCCTTCAGCATCCTTGTGTTCTTTATTTCATTCCAAGTGTATCCCTTATGCATGGGGTACAAACAGTATCATAACTGATTTTTCTAAGTAGCTATTTGGGTCTTAAAATGTTTAGTTGAGCAGAAAATCCTGTCTTTTGCCTTGAGGACTTTCTTCTGTACTCTTCCTCTGGAATCTTCCGAGAAGCGAAGGGATTCCCCGAGATCAAAGTGACAACTGTCTTCCACAAGTCACTGGGGTTGGGGTGGGGAGGAGGGCTTTCTAACCATTCTGTTGTTTCCCTCAATTCTGTTGCTGCAGCGTCAGTATGAAAACTGGTCTTAACAGGGTCTCGTTGGCAGCTGGGTCTGCGCTCTGCATGTTGCTCTCTAAAGACCTTTAATAAAATCATTTTAAAAGAAGAAAACAGAAAGTGTCTCTGCGGTTGGTCCTGTTTGACCTCTCCCGGGATGCCCTTGCTGACCCACATTTCTCAGCCTTCCTGGTGACCCACACTTAGACTGCAGAGCGACAGCTTGTTTAGTTCTCATGCATTGCTTGTGTGATGTCCTATATTTATAAATTTAGCTACAAAGTATGTAATAGCTGAGGTGCCCTGAATTATAAACCCTGAAAAAAGGGCTGCTCATCACCATAACTTGGAACATTTTTCTTAAAACTGCAACCTTTGAATGTTCCACCTATGAAAAAAGCACACATTGGTTTTATCCGGGATGCTAAAATAGTTCTGGCATTAAAGTTCAAGAAGGATTTATTCCATTCCTTCACTGTTTCTCGGAGCATTTTGGGGTTATATTATGTCATGAAATCCTCTGAATACTGTTGGAAATTAAGGCAGTAAGCTCCCAGTTTTATAGAGGAAGACTTTGAGCTGATTAGAAACAACTTTTCCAGGAACAAATAGCTGTTGGTTTCAGAACTCAGACTTCTGAGTTCAAGATCCTTTCCATATGTCAGGCTAAATCTAGTTCACTCAGTGAGCTATCCGGCCCTCAATTCATGACTACTTCACCTTACTTTTTTTCTCCTTCAATTGCATGCTAAAAGAAAAGCTTATAGAACTTACAAATTTGAGGTATATAGGACCACTGAAGTTTTGATATTAGCTCTGCTATTGTCTGAAATAATGTAAGAATTTAATATATTTGGTAATTATTTTCATATTGGCATTCAAGAGTAATATTTATCAATTCCTTTTTTTTACATAGCAATCACCAATGGATTTCTGAACACAAAGACGAAAAGAGATGTGAAACGCCTTTTCAAGATACCAATCCAGATAAGACTCCTGATTGTAAGTTACTCTCTGTGGTCCTGCCATAGATGAAGAAAGTAAGAGTGAGGAAGTATTGATCATGACAGAGCAGTGAAAAAACCAGTGTGGAAATTTCATGTATATCTTGAGTTTTAAAGTTAACTTCTCCCTTAATGTTCTAGTATTCAAAATTATTTAGGAAGTTAATTGTAGGTAATTTAAACCCTGAAACAGTGTTGTCTGGAAAGAATTTCACTTATTTAAACACAACCCCTGAAATCCCATATTCTTTCTTTGTGTAAAGAAGAAAAACAGATTTTTAAGTTTGTTGTACATGTCCTCCATCAACCACATCATAACACATTGGACTTCTTACAGAATTGGATCTATAATGTTTACAACAAATGGGTTACACTTAGGAAATGAATATTAGTTATTGCATAGTGACTCATCTCACTTAAAAAGTTACTATCTTTAAAACTGGGAAGTCAGCAATCCCTTCCTGGTACTCTAAACAAACGGCAAACAGTGAGCACTGCCAAGCTGAGCCAGTGCAGCACACCAGTAAGAGAGAGTTTTTGAAAAGTCCCCAGCGACAGTACAGAAGTCCGGAAAGCAGTGCCTTATGGAGAAGCACTGGTCACTTTTCCCATCCTTATACCAACCAGGTCTCCCTCTTACCAACTTCATGCCTCATAAGTGCAAACAGAATGGGATATGTTGACCTAATGAGAACCAGATATTTTCTTCTTCTCTTTCTCCTCCTCCCTCTTCCTCTTCTTTTTGGATACTTGTCATGAAACTAATTTTGTTAGAACAAGCTGCTCTGTTGCCATCAGTTAAAGGATTTTCATCATAAATATTCAAATAGCTCAACTCAGGACTTAAGAAATTCCAGTAAAAGCACAAAAATGCTTCACATGAACATGAACACTGCTGTGCTGCCTGGGTGAGAGCCCTGGCGTTTGCACAGTCTGCAGTGTGTGAGGGCCCCTGGAACATAGCAGGCCTCTAGCAAGCAAAGTGCTTCTGGCGGTTGGCGTTACATGTTATAGGAGACACAAAGATGGAATTGGTAACTTTTGTCTTTAAGGTAATCATAATACAATAAAGTTGTCCCTGGCTGTTTTCTGTATTTTTTTAAATAGAATTTTGAAAGAAAGCATTTTCATTTATCTGATAATTATTTATCACTGTTTAAATCATTTTTTCCCATGTAAATGGCTGTCAAGTGTCTTGTAGGTACTAAGCACGAACCTGACGTAACAAAATGCAAACATTTAACACGCAGCCCCGTCCCCCAGGAGCGTGTCACTTATCGTCATGTTTGTGATTCCCTCTCGGTGACTCTGCTCCCTGTGTCCCAGGGCCCCTAGGGCTTCCTAAGTTTCTGTCTGTATCTTTCTTTGGTATTTCATATGTGCCTAATACTTAAATAAAGTTCATGGTGAGGAAATGCCTTTTGAAAAAGTGGGTAGGATTTAAGGGAAGCATGCAGAGCGAGTAGAAGTTTGCTGGGAAGCAGACAGAAGGACAATATTTGGTAGTAGGAACATCTTTCAAGATGACATTTGGCCAAAGGAACAGCAGTGCAGAGGCAAAGATGTGCCAGGGAATTCAAGAGGATTCATGAGTTTCATGTTGTTGGTCCAAAAAGGATGCCATGGGCCTGGTTGGGAACAAGGTGAATACGCAGCTCAGGAATGCTCCGGAAAGCCCTTTTAGTTCTATAGAGAAGAGTACGTCTCCTGTACACCCTGGGGAAATATATCGGAATGCTGCTTGCTGTAAAGAATAATAGGCCTGAGGGGCAGTGGCTAAAACAAGAGGAAGCAGGATTGTTTAGATGGTTCATTGATGCCATCAGCATCCCAGATGTTGTCCCTCCTTCAGCTGTGAGGCTGGTGGTGGTTGATGTCTCCTTCCCTGGTCTGCTGGTTAGCAGCAGGTCCCAGCATCATATTCTCACATGACAATATCCAAAGGCCGGAAGGGCTCCTTTTGTCTACCTGTTTTCCTACAAATAGGAAGAACAGTGAGATGCTTATAATAGATTTCCCTGAACATTTTACTGGCAGGGTTATATCACATACTCATTCCTAAATAAGCCTCTGGTAAAGGAAAGGTAGTTCCACTGATTATCTTAGAATAGTGAATTCTCTTTTCAGAGCTGGGGATATTGGGATAAAATAATATCAAAGTCAAGTTGCAATTGTGCAGCAAGAAGGAAGAAAAAGAGTGGCTGTCAGGTTGGAAGTCAGCAATATGTGCTGCAGGGATTCCATGGGGAATTTTGAGCACAAGAGCAAGAAGATTAGATTTGAATATTAGGGCTCTCTGGTCATGACCTAAAGCATAGGAAGGGGTGACCAAGCCAGAAATAGAGAAACAAGAAAATGGTACTGACACCATGAAGATGCTCCAGAGGAGCCACCAGATGAAAAGAAGTTGACCTTTGTGGATGGAAAAGACAACACTGACATGGCCAGTAAATTAGTGAACATCTATGGAGTTTGATTTTTCTTCTCTCTGTGCTTAAAAGCTACTATAGGGCGAGGGAAGGGAATAGCTGATTGGTAGATGGATGGGATGCTTCGGATGCAGGATTTCCTGGGTTGAATCCCGAATACCTCCATAGAAAAAGAAAAGAAAGAAAAAGAAAGGCTAGTGTAAAATATCTGAAGACTGTAGATCCATTTACCACATCCATTACTGTTTGCTGTCCTTTTGCCAGCTGTCTTCATACATATCCCAACCACAACCAGGTTTTTCTACAAGGAAATGCTTCAACCCTCTGAAATTCTTTTGTGCAACATTGTTTTATGGAAATCTTGTTGAATGGAGATAGACCTACATGTGTGTGTATAATAGACAGTGGTCAATGTTGTCATTAATAAATGTGTGACTACATTCTCTAGGTGAAACATCAGCTTTCTACTCAACAGAGGAGGAAGATGCACCTTCTCCTGATACGGAGGTACTGTCTCCTTTTGTTACTTTTCTTCTTCTTTTAATATGTAACCATCTAGGGTTGTTAAAACATAAGCGGATGGATGCTTTGACTTTGCATTCTGACATTTACATTTTCCCATCACAATTCACATATTTTCTAATCTACAGTTAATACTGGCATTCTGTGCTTTCGGTCATGCGAGTGCATGGTACACTTGTGTTAATTTTCCACGCTCATCTACTGAAAGTCGTGTTTATACCTAAATTCTTTGCTTGGAATACTTTGCCGTTACACATTAGTGCAAAGTTTTAAATATAAATAGTTCCCTGTGCAAACTTGGTGTATTTTGAAGATTCTTCTGTTTTGGCCTTTATTACACTCCTCAATTTTGGATCCATCAAGTGATGTCTCTTATGGAGTCTTGCAAATGGGGTCTTTGCATCCCATTCCCACTAAGTGTGTTCTAGTTTCCCATATGAGTTTTACACTGTTTCCAATCATGTCCATTTACTCAAGCTGCCCTTCTTCAAATCCCGTTCCCTTCCCCTCTGCACTTGGCCTCTCTTTGAAAACACAGCCCGGTCTTCCCAGCATTCCCTGAGCCAACACATGCACCACACTCTTCTCTCCTTTGTGCCCTGAGTGTCCGTTGACTTGAGTTGTACAGCTTTTGAATGGTCCTTTTGTGCGCTGATTGGTTTTCACGTGTCCCTGCCTCTGGTACAAGAGCAGAATCTGTCTTTCGTTTGCATTGCCAGCTTTTCCCAGGATAATGCCTATGATGTGGTAGATACAGTAAATATTTTCTGTCTCACTGACTGAGAGCCTGAATGGCCAAATCATGAGTATGATGGCTTCTGAAGGTGGGTTTTTAATATTCTTTTGTTTTGTTTTTATAGGAAGGGGTGACCAAGGCAGAAATTGAGAAAGATGAACCTGGTACTGAAATGGATGCAGACGATGAAGGTGGTTGAGAGGAGCCAACAGATGAGAAGGAATTGACGTCTGTGGGTGGAACAAACAAAGCTGACATGTCCAGTAAGCTAGTGAACATTGATGGAGTTTGACTTTTCTTATCCCTGTGCTTAAAAGTTACTGTGGGGTCAGGGAAGGGTGTACCTGATTTGTAGATGGATGGCATGCTTCGGATGCAGTAGTTGCATCGCCGGACCTCCATTCAAACAAAGAAATGAAATGCTAATCTAAAATATCTGAAGACTGTAGATCCAGATACCATATGCAGTACTGTTTGTTTTCCTTTTGCCCACTGTCTTCCTACATAGCCCAACCACGACCAGGTTTTCCTTCAAGAAAATGCTTCAGCCCTCAGAAATTCTTTTGTGCCCCGTTATTTTACGGAAAGATTCTTGAACTGAGATAGACTTATATGTGTGTGTACAATGGACAGTGGTCAATGTTGTCATCAACGTATATGTGACTACGTTCTCTAGGTGAAACATCACCCTGCTACTCGGGAGAAGCCGAAGACGCACAGTCTCCCGATGAGGAGGTACTGTCTCCTTTTGTTATTTTTCTTCTTCTTTTAATATCTAACCATTGAGGGTCGTTAAAACATAAGCGGATGGATGCCCTGACTTTGGGTTCTGATGTTTGCGTTTTCCCATCTCAATTCTTGACTTATGTTTTCCAGTCTACAATTAGTCAAGTCCGTTTGTGCTTTCGGTCACGCCAGTGCATAGTACACTTGTGTTAATTTTCCATGCTCACCTACTGGAATCAGTGTCTATATCTAAGTTCTTTGCTAGGAGTACTTTTCTGTTATATATTAGTACAAGTTATTGAATACAGATAGTTCTCTATGAAAGCTTGTTGTAGTTTGAAGATTCTTCTGTTTTGTTTTGGTCTTTATTGCACTCTTCAATTTTGGATCCATCAAATGATGTCTCTTATGGAGTCCTGCAAATGGGGTCTTTCCATTCCACTCCCACTCAGTGTGTTCTAGTTTTCCATGTGAGTTTTCTGCTGTTTCCAACCTCGTCCACTTGCTAAAGCTGCCCTTCCTCGAATCCCTTTCCCTGCCCCCTCTGCACTGAGCCTGTCTTTTAAGACACAGTCCGGTCTTCCCAGCATTCCCCGAGCCAAGACCTGCCCCAGACTCTTCTCTCCTTTGTGCCCTGACTATCCATTGACTTCAGTGGTAGAGCTGTTGGATGACCCTTTTCTGTGCTGATTGGTTTTCACGTGTCCCTGCCTCTGGTACAACACAGAGCAGAATCTGTCTTTCGTGTGTATTCCCGGCTTTTGCCAGGATAATGCCTATGATGTGATAGATTCAGTAAATATTTTCTGTCTCACTGACTGATACACTGAATGGTCAAGTGCGAAGTATGATGGTTTCTCAAGGTGGGGTTTGTTTTGTTTTGTTTCACAGGAAGTTTCAACTGAGCCAGAAACTGAAAAAGAAGAAGATGTTACTGAATCTCTTGAAGGTCCTACAGAGGAATCAACTGTTCAGGCCAAAATGACTTTTGATGAAGGAGTTTTTATATTTATCTTATTTTTATGTAGCATTTACTTGATATTTGTAGTGTTATATAAACCTACGCTTGGTGACATGTGGCCGGGTTAAATGTTGTATACTGCATTGTATCCGTTTGTTTGTGTCTTTTAAGACACAGTCCGGTCTTCCCAGCATTCCCCGAGCCAAGACCTGCCCCAGACTCTTCTCTCCTTTGTGCCCTGACTATCCATTGACTTCAGTTGTAGAGCTGTTGGATGACCCTTTTCTGTGCTGATTGGTTTTCACATGTCCCTGCCTCTGGTACAACGCAGAGCAGAATCTGTCTTCCGTGTGTATTCCCAGCTTTTGCCAGGATAATGCCTGTGATTTGATAGACACAGTAAATATTTTCTGTCTCACTGACTGAGAGCCTGAATGGCCAAGTCATGAGTATGATGGCTTCTGAAGGTGGGTTTTTAATATTCTTTTGTTTTGTTTTTATAGGAAGGGGTGACCGAGGCAGAAATTGAAAAAGATGAACCTGGTACTGAAACGGATGCAGGCGATGAAGGTGGTCCAAAGGAGCCAACAGATGAGAAGGAATTGACGTCTGTGGATGGAACAGACAAACCTGACATGTCCGGTAAGCTAGTGAACATTTATTGAGTTTGACTTTTCTTATCCCTGTGCTTAAAAGCTACGATCGGGCCAGGCTTGGGTATAGCTGATTGGTAGTTGGATGGCATGCTTCGGATGCAGGAGTTCCTGGGTTCAATCCCCAGTACCTCCGCTAAAAGGAAGAAATGAAAATCCAGCACACAGTATCTGAAGAGTGTAGATCCAGATACCACATCCATTACTGTTTGTTTTCCTTTTGCCAGCTGTCTTCCTACATGGCCCAGCCACGACCAGGTTTTTCTTTAAGAAAATGCTTCAGCCCTCAGAAATTCTTTTGTGCCCCGTTATTTTATGGAAAGATTCTTGAATTGAGATAGACTTATATGTGTGTGTACAATGGACAGTGGTCAATGTTGTCATCAACGTATGTGTGACTACGTTCTCTAGGTGAAACATCACCCTGCTACTCGGGAGAAGCCGAAGACGCACAGTCTCCCGATGAGGAGGTACTGTCTCCTTTTGTTATTTTTCTTCTTCTTTTAATATCTAACCATTGAGGGTCGTTAAAACATAAGCGGATGGATGCCCTGACTTTGGGTTCTGATGTTTGCGTTTTCCCATCTCAATTCTTGACTTATGTTTTCCAGTCTACAATTAGTCAAGTCCGTTTGTGCTTTCGGTCACGCCAGTGCATAGTACACTTGTGTTAATTTTCCATGCTCACCTACTGGAATCAGTGTCTATATCTAAGTTCTTTGCTAGGAGTACTTTTCTGTTATATATTAGTACAAGTTATTGAATACAGATAGTTCTCTATGAAAGCTTGTTGTAGTTTGAAGATTCTTCTGTTTTGTTTTGGTCTTTATTGCACTCTTCAATTTTGGATCCATCAAATGATGTCTCTTATGGAGTCCTGCAAATGGGGTCTTTCCATTCCACTCCCACTCAGTGTGTTCTAGTTTTCCATGTGAGTTTTCTGCTGTTTCCAACCTCGTCCACTTGCTAAAGCTGCCCTTCCTCGAATCCCTTTCCCTGCCCCCTCTGCACTGAGCCTGTCTTTTAAGACACAGTCCGGTCTTCCCAGCATTCCCCGAGCCAAGACCTGCCCCAGACTCTTCTCTCCTTTGTGCCCTGACTATCCATTGACTTCAGTGGTAGAGCTGTTGGATGACCCTTTTCTGTGCTGATTGGTTTTCACGTGTCCCTGCCTCTGGTACAACACAGAGCAGAATCTGTCTTTCGTGTGTATTCGCGGCTTTTGCCAGGATAATGCCTATGATGTGATAGATTCAGTAAATATTTTCTGTCTCACTGACTGATACACTGAATGGTCAAGTGCGTAAGTATGATGGTTTCTCAAGGTGGGGTTTGTTTTGTTTTGTTTCACAGGAAGTTTCAACTGAGCCAGAAACTGAAAAAGAAGAAGATGTTACTGAATCTCTTGAAGGTCCTACAGAGGAATCAACTGTTCAGGCCAAAATGACTTTTGATGAAGGAGTTTTTATATTTATCTTATTTTTATGTAGCATTTACTTGATATTTGTAGTGTTATATAAACCTACGCTTGGTGACATGTGGCCGGGTTAAATGTTGTATACTGCATTGTATCCGTTTGTTTGTGTCTTTTAAGACACAGTCCGGTCTTCCCAGCATTCCCCGAGCCAAGACCTGCCCCAGACTCTTCTCTCCTTTGTGCCCTGACTATCCATTGACTTCAGTTGTAGAGCTGTTGGATGACCCTTTTCTGTGCTGATTGGTTTTCACATGTCCCTGCCTCTGGTACAACGCAGAGCAGAATCTGTCTTTCGTGTGTATTCCCGGCTAACATCACCCTGCTACTCTGGAGAAGCTGAAGACGCACAGCCTCCCGATGAGAAGGTACCATCCTTGTGTTAGTTTTCTTCTTGTCTAATATCTAAGCATCAAAGAGCGTTAAAACATAAGCGGTTGGATGCCCTGACTTTGCGTTCTGATGTTTGCATTTTCCCATCCCAATTCTTGACTAGCATTTTCTAATCTACAACTAATAATGTCATTCTGTGCTTTGGGTTTTGTGAATGCACAGTACAGTTGTGTGAATTTTCCACTCTCGCCTAGAGAAAGCAGTGTCTGTATCTAAATTTTTTGCTTCAAATATTTTTCTGTTATAGATTAGTACAAGTTATTGAATATAGATAGTTCCCTGTGTACGTTCGGTGTAGTTTAAAGTTTCTACTGTTTTTCTTGTATTTTTTGCACTCCTCATTTTCGATTAATCGACTGTTGTCGCTTACTGAATCTTGCAAATGGGGTCTTTCCATTCCTTTCCCATTCAGTGTGTTCCAGTTTTCCATGTGACTTCTTATGCTGTTTCCCACCTCATCCTTTTACTCTAGCTGCCTTTCTTTGAATCCCTTTCCCTGCCCCCTCTGCACTCTGCCTGTCTTTGAAGACACAGTCCGGTCTTCCCAGCATTCCCCGGGCCAATACCTGCCACAGAATCTTCTCTCCTATGTGTGCTAACTGTCCGTTGAGTTCAGTTGTAGAGCTGTTGGATGACCCTTTTCTGTTCTGGTTGGTTTTCACGTGTCCCTGCCTCTGGTACAACACAGAGCAGAATCTGTCTTTCGTGTGTATTCCCGGCTTTTGCCAGGATAATGCCTATGATGTGATAGATTCAGTAAATATTTTCTGTCTTACTGACTGATACACTGAATGGTCAAGTGTATAAGTATGATGGTTTCTCAAGGTGGGGTTTGTTTTGTTTTGTTTCACAGGAAGTTTCAACTGAGCCAGAAACTGAAAAAGAAGAATATGATACTGAATCTCTTGAAGGTCCTTCAGAGGAATCAACTGTTCAGGACAAAATGACTTTTGATGAAGAGTTTTTATATTTTATTTTTATGTAGCATTTATTTGATATTTGTAGTGTCATATAAACCTACACTTGATGACGTGTGGCTGGGTTAAATGTTATATACTGCATTGTATCCGTTTGTTAATTCTTTCCCCTCGATTGATTAAACCCGTCTGTATAGCTCAAAAACCTGTGGTTTGTATTTGTATGGTTTCCATTTTGGTTCTTAAACTATGTGTTCTCAAATTTCAGAAGTATTGTTTGTCATCCTGTTTCCATAGTTGTGTTTTTGGTATAAATGGATGTGTTAAATTTTACAGTGATTTAGAGAAAAACATTTGATTAAAATGAATAGTGTTTTTGTTTTTGTTCTTTTATTTTTTCTGTTTTCATCTCTTTAACTTTTAAAACATATCCCTGCTTCCTTTGAAGTGTTATTATATGTTCATGTAGATCTGCAGGGACATTTCAGGAGAAAGAACAGTATGGTAAGCAATACAAAATATGTCGGTTTCTTATACCAACAGTTGATTCAGTCATGTTATATTCAGGGCCACCCCTAATTATAGGAATGGATTCTTTTCCTCGAACTGTGTGAGCTGTATGCACTGTTTCCTGTTTTTAAATGTACCTACCCACCCCCCCATCTCCAGTGTTTTCTCACCCTTTATGCAGTTTTTCACTCAGTTGAATCCTCAAGGGGGCCCCACTGCAGATCTCCAAGGTCCTTTCTGTGTTCCGCTCCCTCCTCTCTAGCCCTCTCTCCTCTGATCTCTATCTGCATTGGTTTCGCCAGACTCCCTACTTCATCACGTCGACTGAGGGAGTCTGGTGGACCCTCCTACCTTCGTTCCCTGTCCCTGTGTCACGGCCTGGATATTCTCCCAAGCCCGTGCACTGGGGCGTTCGGTAGACTCACTTCATGTGTTTTTAGGGATAACTGTCCTTCATTGCCTGAAGTCCTTTGTCTTAAAGATTGTTTTTTCATGTATTTTATCTGTTTTGGTTTTGCTTGTTTCAAGGAGGCAGGCCCGTCAGTGCCTGTTCCTCTGTCTTGCCTGGAAGCCGCCTGCAGGAGGCCTCGGTCACCGCTCTAGGTGGGCTGCTTCCTCCTGGGCTTAGTGGCTTCCTGCTCATCCTTCATTCTCAGTGTGACCATCTCTTCCCTGGGGAGTCTTCCCTGGGCCCAGTCCAGACCAAGCCCTGTTATGTGATCATAGAGCTCTCTTTTCTTATAGTAGCCATCTGAATTTATAACTATTTTATTTGTGATTCTCTTCTACTAGACTGTACACTAAAGGGGAGCCAGGGGTCTTGTCTGTTTTATCTTCAGAGCTTAGTAGAATGTCTTCCACATTATAGACGCTCAGTATATACAATTGTTCAATCTATGGATGAGTGAATGTGAAAGTGCACAATCCTTTATACACAAAAGTTACTCATATCTTTATTTCTATTTTTTATTTCCTCCTAATGAAGATTACGGTAGCTTATTGAAAATTCAGTATGCAATTCTTTCATATAGAAAATGAATAGAACTCAAAAAAGCAGTGTGAACTACTTACAGGGAAAATTCAGAAATTGGAAAAGAAGCTTAATAGGCTATGAAAGGAGCTGTCAGAAACTAAAGGAATGAAATCACAGAACATGAAAAAGTGGTGTGGGAACGAGAGCTCTGTAGCTGAGGCATTGAATTTCTTGTTTTTAAAGAAACATTTGAACTCTTTATATTTGCTTTAATACTACAGATATGTAGGAGAAGTTTTATAATTGCTAACTTACCTTTTGGGATTTTACAGGAGAAAAAATTTCATTAGTATTGTGGAGTATGAAATTCTTGGAAGTAATACAGCAAGATAAATATACACATACATACATACATATATATATACACTATATCTTTAAAATATCTTTGATCCGTATTTGTCAATTGTTCTCGAGAAAGTTTATGTTATTTTACATTCCCACGTGTAGGATTAGAAAAATGGCCATTTTTCTCAAGACAAAGTTAAAACAGTATGCAATTTTATTCTTAACATGAATGGGTGGAATAAAAAATAAAATGAAAAGTGACTGTTGACTAGTTTATTCAGCATCCCTCTCATACAGAGAGAAAATTAATACAACGGTCTTTACTGAAAGCACAGATTACTCTTTATTGTTTAATTAACATGGATCCTGTCTTGTTCCAGAAGTGATTCTAAAAGGATTTATTAAATAGATAATAATCAAGGTAAGTTTAAAGTGTTGTGAAAGAAGAAACATAAAACTTGGAGGGGGGAGGGTATATACCTCAGTGGTAGTGTGTGCCTTGCATGCATGAGGTCCTGTGTTCAATCCCCAATACCTCCCTCAAAAAGTAGAAATAAATAAAGCTAATTACCTCCCCCCACAAAAAAGAAAAAAAACCTAAGAAAAAAATGTAGGGCAACAGGGAGTAGACTCCCCAGCCTAGCCTTGGAGGATAGTAATTTGCGGATCTCTGCTCTGTAAAAGACATCTGCAGGTGTTACCTTACACCTAGGTGCCAGTCACCCAGCAGGGGCACAGGAGCAATCTCTTTGGATGCCCACCTGCAGGAAGTCATGACATCACAGGCTTTTGCACACCTCCCCCTACCATGTGTCCAGTGCCCCAGGAGGCTGAAAAGGGACATTCTAGGGCCCCTCTTCAGGCTCACTTACAGGTAGAAGCCATTCAGTCCAGCCCTGCCTGGAAACCTCTGTCCAAAGGCTAGGGGAAGCACCAGGCCCCTGTTCTCTCAAACCACCGCTTTCTGTCATGGGATCCATGTGCCTGTGGGAGTTAGCACCCACAAGCCTGAAACTTGAACACAAGGGTTCTCACCCTGCTAGTCACCATGCACCGTGCTCCTGAGAATGGCTGGAGACCACAAATCCAACCTCTCCTGCAGTCACCAGCTCCCAAACACTCCCCTGCATCCCCTCACTCCACCCACAGCACCCTCGTCACACCTCCACTGTGGTGAATCTGACTCCAAAGCTGGAGGCAGACATTCCTCCTCTGTGCTGACCCGGGAATCCAGCAAAGGCACCTCTATCCATCTGTGCTTACCTGCCTGGCATCCCTGGCCCACTCTCTGTACCTGGCGTTGCCTGAGGCTTTCCCAGGAGACTCCTCTTACCCTCCCACCGCCTCTAAGGCTGTCCCAGGGTTCCCCTTCACCAGACATGACACGTATCCCCCCAAGCCTCACAGCCCAAAGCTCTCCCTGCCTACCCTACTCCCAGGTGGTGGCAAATGTGATCCCAGGAATCTAAGGTGAGTCTCCCACTATGCAGGTGGCTTGGAAGGTCCAGCTGCCAGCCAGAGGCAGGTAAGCACCTTCCAAGGGGCAGAGCTGTTCCCATCGCCCTTCACCTTGAAGCAGATCATGCGGCACACTATCCACTACTAGATCTGGGATACAGTGAGCCACTTGTCCAGGAAGATCTCGGTGGTGTGAATCATCAGGTTGGCGAGGCAGCAGATTCCTTCCCCCAGCCAGGCTAGGGGATACCTGAGTGAATCCATGGGCTCACACAGGGCAGCCCCCCTCCCCCTGCCGCTGCCACCACTGCCATGGCCACCAGAGCTCTGTGTGTCTGCTGGACCAGGTGGCTGGACAGGGAAGAAGGGGGAGGGGTGGGGCAGGAGGGGTACGGGCATGGCCACTCCTACCTTTTCCTTTTCTTTGTTGACGTATTTCTTTGATAATATCAAACTTTTTAAATTGAAGTATAGTTGATGTACAATGACATACTACAGGTGTACGAGAGAGTGATTCATAATTTTTAAAGGTTTCACTCCATTGGTAGTTACTGTCAACTATTGGTTCTGTTCCCCACGGTGTACAGTCCATCCTTGGAGCTTCTTTTATACCTGACGGTTTGTACCTCCTCATCCTCCACCTCCATCTTGCTCCTCCCCCTCCCCCCTCCGCACCGATAACCACTCGTTCCTCCTCTACTTCTGTGAGTCTGTTTCTTTTTGGTGATATTCACTAGATTTTTTTAGATTCCACATGGAAGTCATATTTTAGAGTATTTGTCTTTCTCAGTCTGACTTGCTTCACTTAGCATTATGCCTTTGAAGACCATCCATGCTGTACACCAGAATGTAATACAACATTTTCAATCAACTGCCCTTCAATTCCAAAGGAAACAAACAAACACCCCATTTAAAATTTGGGCAGAAGAACTGAACACATTTTTCCAAAAGAAGAAATGCAGATGGCCCCCAGGAACATGAAAAGTTGCTCAGCATCACTCACATCAGGGAAATGCAAATCCAAATCACCATGAGATATCATCGCACACCTATCAGAATGGCCATTCCCCAAAAGAACACCAAAAACAAATGCTGGCATGTATGTGGAGAAAAGGGAACCCTCATACACTGTGTGTGGGAAAGCAAATTGGTGCAGCTGCTATGGAAACCAATATGGAGGTTTCTCAAAAACCTAAGCATTCAACCACCAGATGGCCCAGCAATTCCACTCCTGTGCACGAACCGAAGGAAAGCAAAAACATGAATTCAGAAAGATACATACACCCTACTGTTAACAGCAGCATTCTTTCTCATTCATTTCAATCTAAGATTCCTAATGTCAGCATTTGTTAAAAGATGAGACAGATTTGGGGAATGATATCCACGCACACATTTGGCTTGTTTTGTTTGATTTATGAAGGGGTGGTAATTGGGTTTACTCCTTTGTTTCTATTTGGAGTAGGTGCTGGGGATTGAACCTGGCACCTCATGCGTGTCAAGCATGCACTCTTACCACTCGAGCTATACCCTCTCCCCACTGCACATCTTGCTTCTCAAGTATCTAAACCAGCCCTCTCCAGTACTAGCCATTAAAAAAATAATAAAATCCATTTGCCCAGGGTGCTCTTGGTGGCGTGAGTCATCAGGTCAGTGAGGCACAGGCTCCCCCAGCCGTTCTGATGCTACGAGCATTTCCTGGGCTCCCAGGAGACCCAGGCACCCAGGACAGCTGCTGGGGCAGAGGTGGCTGAAGCTGCAGCGGCATCTGTGTCCCCTCACTCAGCGGGCCTGTCACGAGGACCTGTCCATGCCAGGGGCTCCGCCGTCCGGGATCTGGCAGCCAGGCTGAGTCCTCGACAAGGAAGCCAGACCCCAGTGGGCTGGCCGCTTTGCCACCACCATGGATGGTCCAAGCCAATGGCCAGGGTTGAGCTGGCCCCACTGCTGCCATCCTTCCCGAATTCTTCATCCTCTTCTTTAAGCATCATGTAGTTCCCGGCCCCCATATCTTTGAAGTCATCCTCGACTTTCCTCTTTCTCTAAAATGGTCCATAACCAAACTGTCAGGACATCTCTTTGACTTTACCTTCAAAATACATCCATAATCAAATCACTCTTCATTACTTCCACTGCTACCACTTTGGTCCAAGCCATCATATCTACCTACTCAACGATTACAAAGCCTCTGGGCTCCCTATTTCTGTCCTCATCCTCTTCATTCCATTTTCAGTGTAACAATCACATTGATGTTAAAATATGTCAGATAATTACACTTTTGTGCTCAGAGCACTCCAGTGGCTTCCCATTTCACTGTGATAAAAATCCAAAAACATAACCAAATGGAAGTCTCCAATATTCTTCCCATCCCCACCTCCTGCATCCCCTCTCACTCACCTCATCCTGAACGCTCCTTATCCCGCCAGCCATCGTCAGGTTTTAGGGCCTCTACCCTGGCTTTTCTCTTGCCTAAGGCCCTCTTGCCCAAGACATCCATATAGTTTGTGCCTATGTCATCTTTAGCTCTTTAAATAAATATTTTACCTAAAATTATAGAACCGTCTACCTGCCACCACTCTTCCTATTCCTTTCTGTGCTTTATTCTCCTCCTTCCCTGGCTAACATAATGCGCTCCGTGTACTTACCTAAGCGATTTTCTCTCTTCTAACTACAAATAAGCTGCAGGAGGTGAGGGTTTTTCTTTGTCGTATTCACTAATCAGAGACTAGAAATTTCCTGATAAATGAATACATACATCAGTTATCCAATGGTCATTTGCAATGATGAATCTCTTAAGTGTCTATTTTGAGCATTAAACCCAAATAATGGTATAATTAAGAGCAATAGAAGAATAGTAGGTAACCACCAGGAGAATGAGGGCCATGGTTAGAAAGATGTTAATTATGCATGAGAGATAGGTTTCATCTATCCCACAAGTTTTTTTTGTTTGGTGGGAGTGGATTTACTGCACTACTCAGTTACTTAGAGCAAGGGTCTCCAGAACTGATTTTACAGTTTTATCAATAAAAATGCTTTTTTAGGGTACATATTCACATATATTATGAGAATACATATACACATACATATGGACATGTATACATGTATCTGTACACTCTCTTTTTTATATTTACTTACTTATTGTATAATATTCTATGATATTCATATGTTGTAAATTTATTTAAAAGCAAAGATAAAGATTTTAAAGTATGAAAAATAAGCACTATGTTTAAATGTTTAATTATTGATATAAAACTCCTCTTCACTCAACAATACAATGCTCTTATTTTAGAAAGAACAATGTAATTAAATGTTTTCCTGTTCTTAAAAATCTTGGCTTACTACTTAGTGATATTACTACATACTGAAATTATAAAGTCTCTTTCTAGGTTTGGTTCACCTTACTACTTAGTAGCAATGGTTTTCATAGCTCAGAAGAGATACTACACAGACAACACACAGGTCCCATTATAAGAATTACATCATTGGCTGAGCATACTAAATTATGAAACTTAATTTCAATCCTTTTCATCAATTAGCTTAGGTTATGGTAGGAACCTGGCTAATAAATTTCCTTATGAAACTTGGCTGTACTTGAAAATTACTTAGAAAATGTGGCATGTTGATTTGTTTTTAAAAGGTTCAAAGCTCACTGAAACATTGTGTTCAGAAGATTTTAAAAGCAGGTTAAATTGTTCTGTTTTCTGATTCCAAAGTGCAGAAGAGTATTGTGGCCGATAGACTAAAGTTAATTTTGGCCAAAAAATGATAGAACCTCTCTGAACAATTCTTTTCAAAATTGTTTCTGTATAATGAAATCCAAAATTGCAAGACAATTTCTTACTCAATGCTCAACTTTTTGTCACATTTCACGTCGTCATTACCTCCACCTCATCCTGTGACTGGGGAAATGTAAGGTGATGGTCAACGTTAGTGTTTCCTCGTGCTTGGCCTGCACGTGCACTGTCAGTGCTGTCTTCGCTGCAGCTCTTCTGAGGGGATATAGTCAACTCAGGTACTGATTGTTGAGTTTATATGGCTAAAAAACTAGGTGATGTAACTCAGCTTAGCTGGGCAAAATTAAAGTAAATAGTTCAAAATATGTCAGTTAGTGAACAATTTACCACTATAAATATATTTATCACTATAAATGCTCCCACCTTATAGATGTTCATTTTCCCTGAGAACACCTGGAGGCTACTGTCAACTCACACAATGAATGTTAGAAAAGCCTTTATTCTTACTTATTTTTTCGATTAAATAAAATACAGAAGTCCTAATGTTCCTCCTACATACATGTCAATGGATTACGTAAATCATGAGTTCTTGAAGACTACTGACTTAGAGTGACTTTTCACCCACATATTTTTACATTCATGCTTTAAGCCATTATATTTAGGCATTATCTTAATCTAAACTCATGAAAACTAGCAAATTACCCAAAGTTCTTGAAGGAATAATTGGCAAATCCTTACTAAACACAGGTGCATTCATCACTAGGCCATCATTAAAGTGTATCCATGTTTGAGGCCTTCTGGATACATATTCAACACCAAATGATTACTGCAGTATAATTGAAGTGATTACAGGTTAAAATATGTATCTAAATTTTAGCATCTACAAATGAAAATGTTATCTTTCCATGTTAGTTTATTCAACACAAAATGAACACTAAGATGTTTTAGAAGTATAAATTCATCTTTTCTTCAATTTAAATGCTTTCTATATTTGATTCACCACAATTCCCTCCTTTATTTTACCTAAATCCAAATGACAACTTTATAATGGCTAGGATCTCATCATCATAATCAATTTTCAGAAAGTACAGAATTATAATAGGCATTTAATAAATCTTACTGGAAAATGGAAAAATCCTTGTTTTAACTTGTAGCATACTGTTATTTTATACTGTGGCGATAGTTCACATCTAATCACATTTTCCCCTAGAATTTTAACAACTGAATATCCTTTAGCCTGCTTTTAAGAAAGGCTTCAGAATGTTCAGTGTATATCAAATATTTTCACCTGATTTATACAATTCCATTGAATACAGTTACCATGATTGAAGAGAGATGAGTGAAATGCTGTTCCTTCCTTGAAGAAGTTTCAAGTCAAGAGGAGGGAAAACACCATGCACAGATAGAAGGTTTTCATGATAAAGTAAGAGATTTCAAATGGCATGTTATTGATATATTAATAATATGAGTAGACTTGTGTTTTTGATGCATTAAGGGTTCGTTGCTGTGTTGTCTGTGGTAATAACAAGCCTGCTCTAAATGTCATGTGCAGTAATGAGTTTGGAGGTGTAGTCAGTTGTAACCTAGTTTACACTTTAATTGTCAGTGCTTTAAGCCTTAATTCAGCACTCACAGTTCCTGCACTTACATGAAGCTAAGTCATGACCCTTATGGCCATGAAAATTTGATGTTTCTAATATTTGAAAAAAAACCAAAAACCCACTATGAATTCTGGTGATGTGAGCCAAGAGCTTCGGCATGGGGATTGTGCTGGTTGGCACACAGGTGACAGTTAGCCCCTCCGTTGTACATTTCTAAGAAGTAAAGAGTGAAAGACACTTCTTGACTTTACTGGATTTACATGGAATCTCCTGGAACACAAACGACTGGTTCCTGGCCCAAGTTTATTCTTCTTAAGGGGATTTGAGAAACACTTTGTAAAACATAACAAAATTTCTTTGTATCTGAGCTTCAGAACTACCTCTTCAAGTAATAGAGACTGAACTGCCCAAAGACCATTAATAGGATGCTGTCTTTGTGAATGACAGCCTAGTGCAGATTACATCCTGCAGTTTTCAGAAACTCTGACGTTTGTTTAAACTTGCCTTCATTGTTTCTCTATAAAAAGTATTCAAAAGGGTCTCAACCAGAGCTTTTAATAATTTTATTTCAAAGTAGAAAGCATCTCATGTTTAAAACATGAACAGTGTTTTAAAAGAGGAAAGGTTTGAATTTATTCACAACTCAGTAACAGATGGTCTCCATGGAAAACATGATGGGAATGTTCGCAGAAGAAAAACTCTTGGATAAAGTAATGTATAGCTCTTCATATCACTGTGGTGGTCTTACTGAGGATAGTCCTTTGACATTTCTCTCTCTAGTTTAAGGGGAAGGCTGAATTCAACCCCAAGGAGAGTAGACAATTGTCAAAAAGATTTCTAAGACTGACCAAATGATTTGGTACTCACATGCATTCACATAATTAACATAGATACAAACCTAACGGACATAAACTAATTATAGAAACCAGATGTTGGGACTTGTATATGAAAAGAAGTAACTTATGGTTTTAAGATTCTAAAAATATGTGTTTTGTATTCAAAACACACACTTTGTATTTCTCTGCATTTGAAGAACATAATTATACAGCTTATTTTCCTGCTCCAAAATCTAATTACAAAACAAAGGCCTAAAACCATGTTTAGGTATAATATGCTTTTCCAATAATTACAATCTATTCCAAGTATTATCAATAACTTTGTTTTATAATTGTGCAACAAAAGTCATGCATCATAAATAGAATATTAAGAATGGCATTTTATAGTAGTGTTCTTTTATTATTTATTAAGTTAATATTCATCGCATTAACAAAATGAAATAATAATTTCCATTAAGAATGAAAATGGCTCTCCTATATCCCTTCATGATTCAATACTGACTAGAGAGTGATCTCCTCTGAGCCTCTGTTTTCTTTCTGTAAAACAAGCATATTTTGGGTCCCCCACCCACTCAGGACTCATCCCCCTAGTGCGGGCTGTGTATTTCCAGGTGTGGTTGCAACCCCCCTGCCCCATTTTGTTTTTGAATGAAAGCAAGGGAAGCCTGTCCCCTGGGCTGGCTCATTTTGGAATGAGGCCATGGGCAAGTGTCTGCTTCTGGGGCTGGAGGGTTCCACCTGGAGGAGCTTGTACCTGGGAGCCGTGGTTGGGACTCCTGTGCTGGAGGTGGGCTCCCACCTGAGAATCGGGAGACAGAACTGACCCGCCATCTCCCCAGGCCTCATCCTGCGATGCTGTGAGCTGGAGGAGGAGGGTATTGCCCACTGGGAGCCCCCGCTTACATCCGCTGTGTCTCCATCGACTACCCAAACACCCAGGTAATGGTAAGACCAGGCCAGGGGTCACGTACCCAGCCTGGCCCAAATCTCCAGGGCCCTTCTCTGCCTCTGTCCTCGGACATAACCATGTGTCCCCAGTGGCACACTCTGTGGACATTAGTCAGCTATGGCCATGACTGGGGGCTGCAGAGGACCTTCTGGGGGTGGGAGGTCCTTGGTACCTGCAAGTCATGGCACCCACTCCTTCCATCTTCCAGACCCAGGAGCACCTGGCGAAGGCTCAGTGTGGACTGCCCGGGAGGGTTCTCTGAGGTCATCCAGATGTTGGTGGAGAGCTCCCAGGAGGGGATCAGCTACAGTGGGGACTTGCTGTCCACCATCGATTCCTGAGCAACATGACGGAGATCTTCCAGGGGACGTACCACAGCCCCATCCCTGGGGACGTGCAGGTGGGTGCCCATGAGGGCGGTCCTCCACCCCAGTCTTAGACTGAGCCCTGACCCTAGTCTCACTCTGACCCCTGATTCTGATGCCTTATTCTCTGCCCACTAGCCCTTCCTCTTCTTTCCTGAACTTTGTCCAGATCAGCAGCAGCCTGCTGCTGGAGGAGAACCGGGACAAGTGGCAGAAGGCCCAGCTGGTCTGGACCCCATTCTGAGGCCCTTGTCATCAGAGTAGCAGGAAGAGCACAGGCCTCTCCAGTGTTTCCCTGAGCCCCAGGCCGGACCAGGATAGGATCTTGGGTTCAAATCCCAGCATGGCCTCTGCCAGTCTTGTGTCTTTGAGAAAGTTGCTTGTCCTTCTGAGCCCCAGTGTCCCCATCTGTCTGAGGACAGTGGCTCCCCACGTGGGGCTCAGGGCGGGGTACAAGCAAACATGTTGGCCGGGCGGCGCTAATTGGGGTGACTGGGACATGGCAGTTCTTTCTTATCTGGAGAGAGCTGCCCACCTCCTTTCCTCCCAGACTGACCTGGAAGTGGCCACTATGCCGGTGCCCAGGGCAGCACCTGGCGCGGGGGCGTGGGGCCCAGGGCCCTCCGCTCTCCTCCCCCCTGTGCTCTGTGTTCTCCTCTGCAAAATGCCTATGGAGTCCCAGAGGTCCCGACTCTGCTCCCTGAGTCAGGTCCAAAGCCCCACAGTGCTAGGGAAGGAGCGACAGGAACCTGACAGAGGGACCAGATGAGGGGAGGAGGCGGGAGGAGGCCGAGGAACAAGAACATGTGTCCCCGCTGGGATGCGGGCATCTCTGGTGACACTCAACTCTGGTGGCTGGCACTCTCGGCTGGGCTCCCCACTGTCTCCAAGGCTCCCTGAGCCCCTCCCCTCCCCTCCCCAGATGGGCCCCGACACTGAGGAGCTGTTCTGGCTGGTGAAGGACTTCATGGACGTCATCGGTTTCTGCATGAAGGACTTGCGGGACACGTACCAGGTGACAACCTGAGTAAGCCCACCCCTTGCTCTGCCAACACCCACGCCCCTGCTCCGCAGACCTGGCCAGGGCCCTTGGGCCTCAATTTCTTCATCTTTAAACAAGCAGCAGCCAGACACCCTCTGTGGGGCCCCCAGACCCAGTTCTAAGATGATCTTTATGTTCTTACGTGCACAGACCTGAGTCTCCTCACAATGGTTCCATGTGACCCTGGGAGGGGGTCGGCATGGGGGCTCTTAGACTCAGACAAGGTCCTGGAGACCTCAAATCATGGGACACACCAGGACCCCCAGGCCACAGCCAGCCCCTTGCTTGCACCTCCTTGGGGCTGCACCCCACTTCCACGTGTCACCCCCAGTGCCCTCTCTGTGCTGGGATGGCCTTGGAGATTTGAAGGCAGGACTGTGTAGCCCTCCAGGCCCAGGGCGCCTTGTCAGAGAAGCCTGGTCTCTACCCAGCTCTGGGGCACTGACCGTGTCTCTCAGACAGGAAGGCGGCAGCGCGGGCCTCGTGGAGGGTAGAGAGCAGGGCACGGGCCTGGGACCTGGGAGGGGACCGGGGCGTGCAAGCACCACAAAAACTGTATTTCATGGTGACCTCCAGCAGCTCTCTTGGGCCACATTTGTCAAATCCTCCCTGTGTCAGGCACCTCCCCAGACTCTGTCCCTTGTCAGGGACCCTCCTCATAGTGGGGAAGCCAGGAGTGGGCCCTGGACCCGGCTGTGGTCCAAATAGCACTCAAGAGGGAGATGGTCACCTCCCTTGTAGAGAGACTTGGACCTTCAGTGACACGCCCTGGGTCAGCTGTGCCGCACTCACACTTGGGGACGGGCCTTGGGCTGTCATGGATGTTCACTAAGCTGGAGGTTCCCAGAGCACCAGCTCTGCCTTTCTGCCTTAGAGCTCAGGACCAAAGAGCTGGGTGAGAGCTGGGGAGACCTCTGAGGCCAGGGGAGCGGGGACTGCCGTCACCTCACAGGTGGGGAGTCTCGGGGCTGGGGGTCCAGTGCTGTTGGAGGTCACCTGGCAAGTGGGGTCAGTGGTGGCTCCAGGCTGGCTGGGTGGGACATGCCCTTCCTTCCCTTCCTGGCTGGGCTGCCCGGGCCCTTTTTCCAGGTGAGGTGGGAGTACCCCAGAGAGGGGACAGCTTTTGTGTGGCTGCACGGGAGTGGCCACTGCAGGATCCCACTGTGGAGGTCAGCTCCCAAGGTGCCTGGCAGTGCCCATGGCCCCTGGGGTGCCGCTCAGGCCTGGGCTGCCGTCCCCCGACCTCCTACCTCCAGGGTGCCTGTCCACAACCGGTGGACATTCCGGGCCGTCTCTTTGTCACCAAAGGAAGCCCTGGACTCCACCCCATCACCCCTCATGACCCATCCCTGTGCACCTCACACACCCCATAGACCCCAAACACCCACATGTTCCCTATGTCCTGCTGCTGGAACACTTACCCCAGGAATCCAAGCAGCCTGACCTCCTCCAGGTCTTCATCCAGAGGCCACCTCCTCAGGGAGGACTTCCTGACCACCTGTTTGGGAGAACGCCTCCCCAGGGTCCATAACTGCCCCCGCAGACCACAGACCACCCATTTTCTTCTCTGCTCAGCTCACTGTCTGTCTTCCCTGCTGCACGTCAGCTCCGGGAGAGGGTCTGTCTCCCTCTCCTGTGTCCGCAGCATGAGAACCATCCTGGGCATACAGTCAGTGCTCGGAGACATGGGGCATGATGGATTTGCCCACCTGTTCTGTCATCGGTGAGGCACTCAGTGCCAGAGGGCCAGCCTCGTGCTGGGCTGGGCACCCGGAGAGGGAGCCCATCCCTGTCCCCAGGGCCTCTTGCAGGGAAGACACCCTGGGCCCCGAGCTGAGCGCAGAGGTGCAGGGAGGCCGTGGCCTGTGGGGGAGGGAGGGCATGGCCGGGATGCCAGGCCTGGAGGGGGAAGACTGTGCGGGCCAGGCACTGCCTGAGCAAAGGCAGGAGGTGGGAATGGGCTGAGGGGTGGGGTTTTGTTGGGGGAAGGCCTTAGCAATGGAGGAAGGCCAGGTGACAGCCGGGCAGGTGGGGCTGTTGTTTCCCGTGGTCCTCCCCCTTCACCGCACACCTGAGGCCCCCCACCCTGTGCAGACCTGGACCCAGGCTGTGGGTGCTGGGTGAAGCGAGCAGAGTCTGCCTGGAGTGGGTGGGCCTGGAATGAAGGGGCTCAGAGACGTTGGGACCTCCACCCTGTCCGGTCCTCCCAGGCCAGTCTGCCACTTGGGACTCCTCGGTCAGGGCCAGACATAGCCCACTGGGGTTTACAGGAGCAGCTTGGCTGGGGCCTAGCGGGGCTGAGGGTCTTCAGGAGGTTGGCCGGGCCCCTCCCTGCAGTGGGAGGGTGGGAGGAAGGACTGCAGATGCCACCAGCTGTCTCTGCTCTGGCTTCTCCCCAGACGTGCTGTGTCCCCATCTGCCCCTTCCCCACACTCAGCACTTTCCTTCCCGGGTCCCCTTCATGCCTCTGTCCATCTGTTGTCCCCTTATAGCCCCCAGCGCTGTGAGGGGGATCTGTATCTGTCCCTTTTACAGAACAGAGACGGGGGAAGGGCTTGGGCTCCATCGTCCCGGGCAGGGGCACCAAGGTGGGCACCACTCCCTTTGGCCACAGCCCTGATGGCAGAACCCACCTCTGGCAACTTTTAGGGCTGGGTCTAGGCCTGGATTCTTACAGGGGCTGGGTGACTCCTGCTGGGGTGGCAGGTGTCATTTGAGGGTTTGGAAGGAACCAGGAAGTTGTCCAGGCCCTGGGCCTCATGGGCAGGTTGGCGTCCGGGAGCCACATGACCTGGGTGGCCCCAGATATCCTGTACCTGCTCCGAAACACAAGCACCCCCATGCTTTTGGGCCCACTCCCAGGCTCCTTGTCACAAAAGCTCTCTCCATCTGTGTGTCCCTCTCTCTGTCTCTGTTGTCTGTCATCCACCACCACCCTCCCCAGTCCTCGGCATCCATAAGCTCTCGGTCAACAGAGCCACAGACATCAGCTTCTCCATGAAGGCTGGTGGACCACAGGCGACTGGGCCAATGTGCCAGAGGACAGGGTCACTGTGTCCAAGAGCATCTTCTCCATGGGGCTGGCAGGTGAGGGGCTGGCCTGCTGCTTTAAGGGCTAGGGCAGCATCCATTTCTTCTCAGTGTTCCTGAGGTTGCCCCCTCCTCCAGGAAGCCTCCCCAGCTCTCCCTGTGTTGAGAGGCTCCCAGCCAACCTTGGCTGAATGGACCAGTGGACGGCCTTATTGCAGGGAGGGCAAGGGTCTAGCCTGGAGTCACACAGCATGTGACTCTGGTTCCCAGGAAGAGAAACTGTCCCCTCAAGGGTCACTCAGGGCAACCCCCACCCCAGCTCCAATGCAGACTGCATCCGTCGTGGGGGTGGATGTGACCACAGAGCTGGGGCCTCCTTCAGGGGACACGCGCTGCCCTCCCCGGAGCAGGGTCCTGACCTGGGGGTGGGCCAGGAGGAGGGCCACTGGCAGTGCTCTCTTCTAGAGGCTGATGACTCGTCTGTGCTTGCGGTGGGCACCAAGCCCTACAGAAACCTGGGCAGCTTCCCGGCCCTGCAGAGGTGGGCGCGGCGGGCACGTGGGGTGGGGGAAGGCCAGGCCATGGGAGGTGGGGGGGTCTCATGCAGGGAGACTCCAGACCTTGACACAGCCCACTGGCTCCACCCAGGAACACGACGCCCTGAACTCCAAGGTCATCTCCATGACCGTGAAGCCCCCGCCCCACTCCTGTTCACACCCTTGGAGATCGAGTTCACTCACATGGACAGCATGAGTGCCCTCCGGACGCATGTCTGCGTGCACGTGTCCCCTCTGCCTGACCCCACGTGTGGTGAGCGTGCTAGGTCATCTCGGCCTCACGTCAGCCTTCAGACAGGGCTGCTTTTACCCTTGGGTGATGGGTGGGGGCCACTGAGGCTGGCAGAGGACTTGCCCAGGGTCACATAGCAGGGCCGTGTGGGGGCCAACACACAATCCACATCCGACGCCACTGCACCCCTGGCCCCGTTGGCCTGGCCGTTCCCTTGGGGAAGAAAGAACCATCCTCTGCTGAGAAATGAGTCTGCCCCCACTCCAGGCCCTCCATGCCCTGCTCCTCGGGGCAGCGGGCACCAGGATGCCCTTTGGACCAGCTGAAGACAGGAGCTGCCCACTTACCCAGCTGGGACAGGGCAGCGGCAGGCCTCGATCCACAGGACAGGTTGTGGGAAGAACCGGGCCTGCCCTCTCCCTGTGTGTGGCCTTGGGCCTTGCTCAGCCTCCCTGTGCCTTGGCTCCCTCCCTTAGCAAGTGGGAACCCCCGCTGTTGTCACACCATGGCCTGCAGGACAAAGGCATTTGCTGAGGCCCTCCCTCCAGATGCTTTCCAGAAGCTGAACCTCTCTGTCCCCACTAACTGCCTGCCTGAAACGCTGCATGAGGCCTTGGATAAACACCTCAGAGGCCCCTCCAAGGCTTGGGCCAGGGGATACCCATGTCAGTCCCCAGGCCACAAAGCGGTGGCAGAGGTTGACAAGTCGAGTGCATCCCAGGCCTGGGCGATCAGAGCCAGGATGGGGTGAGGGCGTGTGAGGGATTCCTTGCTCTCACCTGACCCCTCGGGCAGGACTCTAGGATGAGGGGTCAGGACCTGGCCTTCACTGAGGGGATCCCTCTGACTCAGGGGAGGCAGGTGCAATCAGGGGGAGCTGGGAGGAGGCCTGTGTGATGTCTGGGCCAAGATGGGGTCAGAGGAGAGACAGGGTCATGGAGATCCCTGGGCCTCCAGCTTGGGCAAGTAGGTGATGGGTGGCGAGGACCCTTGCTGAGCAGTGGGGAGCAGACATGTGCACATGTGTGTGCAAGCACATGTCTGTAGGTGCATGTGTCTCTGTGTATGCACGTGCTATGTCTGCACGTGTGCACACGTGCACCACGCCTGTACAAGTCTCAGGGCAGGAGGAGACCTGGGCTCAGCGTGTGCTCACTGAGACATACGGGGCAGTGGGACAGGGACAGGGACCGGGAGAGGAGGGCTTGCCTGCCGAGGACCATTTAGGGAGAGGCCAATGGCCAGGACAGAGCCCCAAGGAGCCTAAGGCAGGGCCTCAGGGAAGGAGGGCCAGGCCAGTGGATGGCTGGGTCCGCACCTGGCACGGGGGACCTCTGGCAGCTCCCACAGCATCTGAATTGTGGCTTCCTCTGTGCTGGGCTCCCTCGAGCTGGCTCGCCCTCTCCCCTCAGCCACACCAAGCACCCTGGGGTCGTACTCTGCTGAGATCATACTCTGCCAGCCTGCTGACCAAAGGTGAGGGGTGGAAGAGGCTCGTTGGCTCTGACCCTGGGGCCGGGGCTCAGCGTGGTCACTGGGCTTTCCTCTCCAGAGGTGCTCACTGGGTGACTGTCTCCCCCAAGCCCCAGAGCCCCTGACTGGCCCTTGGTTTCCCATACACCAGCCTCGGTCACTGCAGTGCCCATCACCCACTGCCCCTCTTTGGTTCCCAAGGACAGTGATCAATGAACACCCAAGCCCTCCCACTCAGGTCCCTGCCTCTCCCATCACATCCTCAGGAAAAAAATGCCCTGCTGCCAGGAGGTTCTCCAGGGGTCCAGCCCCCATCGCTTTGGTCAAATTCTTCCCCGAACCTGCCACACAGCCTCCCAGAGCCTGCAGGTTTTCCTCGGGATGAGGGGTGGGGGACCTCAGAGAGATGGCCACGCCAGGCAGGGACAAGGAGCTGGAGCCACAGTGACGAGGGAGGGAGATGATGACTAGTTTATTTACTGCACACCAGGACCGGTCTCTGATCTCACGTGACTATAGGCCCCACATTGCAGCTGGCAGGGTCCCCATCAGAAGAGGGACCCCACACCCAACTCCCACCATCCCAGATGTACCCACGAACGTGTGAACCATCCATGTCCCCTGCCTGTGATCAGAAGTCCCAGTGCCTTGGTTTCCCCACCGGACAACAAGGGCATGGGCTGGACACTGGTACCTCAGGCTCCAGGATTTTCCAGCCTCACCTTAGCCTTCTGCACCCTCCCCAGGCCTAGCCCATCACACAGATAGGACCAGGCCCTGCCTCCGTACCCTCCCCACCCACCCCAGGCCGCCAATGGCATCCCCAGACACCAGTACAAAAGGCACTCTGCTGTCCTGCTGGCCGTTAGAACAGTGCCCACCTGTGTGTCAGGGGAAGGCGGCACTTGGGAGAGAGGGGCAGGTGGGCACCCGCGGCACTGAGGGATGCCCCAGGGGGCTGGCAGTGTGCAGGGCTGGGAGAGCCAGCAGGAGGGGGACCCTGACCACCCTTCCCACTGAAGCCTGCCCTCCCTGCCTGGGGGGCCCCAGGGGCCCCCACATATGCCCCCTGGGGCATAGCACGTGAGGCAGCTCGTCACTCGGAGGCGGAGGCAGCCCTGGCAGGACACCCCCATCACAGAGCCAGGACAACCTGTCTGCACCGTCTAAGGGGCTTGGGGTGGCGAGGAGGGACTGAGGAGCCCAGGCAGGCTTCCCTTCATGAGCACAGAGCAGGGTGGGGTGCTAGACTAGCCTTCCCCGCAGACCCATGGCCACCGTCTGCCCCCACTTCCAGCCTGTGCGAGCCAACCAGGTCCCCAGTCCCCTGGCTGACTATGCGGCATCCCAGGCCTGCCGTAAGGAGGACCCTGGCCATATTCCACTCACAGCAGAGAGGTGGGGGCAGACCAGCGAGGTATCCCCACTAGGCAGTAGGGCCCCGGTCCCCGGTACTAAAAGGCACCAAGGCTTCCGGATCTGGGCCTCCCCAACACCTGTGGGGCACCATCTCCCCTCTCCCTGGGACAGCTAGGGTGAGGGAGGTTGATAGAGAGTGTGGGCCGGGCAGAGCTGAGGGCCACCACCAGCTGCATCCCAAGTATCAGGCTGGGCTGGGTGGAGATAGGACAAGCCGGACCTGCAGCCCAGGCTGAGCTCTGCCGACCCAGCAACCAGGAACAGGGCTGTGGGGCCCTCGGCTGGGACAGGCTGGGACTGAAGGACAGGCCTACGTGACTTGGGGTACATCTGTATATGTATGTGTGTGTGTGTGTGTGTGTGTGTGTAGGCATGGGACTGAGGGTGTGCACAGGCAGCAGAGTGAGTTGGGGTATTTGTGTGTGTGTGCGTGTGTGTGCGTGTGTGTGCACATGTGCACATGCTGCTGTTGAGAGGAAACCTTTCTAAAGGTGCCCCAGGTGAGGGGGGACCAGACAGTCAGGGCTCGGGTGGGGAGGAGGGGCAGCAGATGGTGGAGGGTGCTCTCATGTCCTGAAATCACTGGCACTACTCCGGGAGAACTGGGCCTCACCGACACCCGCCTTGGGTGGCCCCTGACAGCTCCCAGCGCTGCACTCAGGCGGGGCTGCACACAGGGGAGGGCTGCAAGGCATCTCTGGGCAGTGAGAAGCGCTGTCCGAAGTCCCCACGCCAAACAAGGGGGGGGCACCTGCTCCAGGGGGTGGGCCCCCTCCACCCATAGCCAGGTCTGGGTCAGTGACACAGCCAGAGCACCGATGACCCCGTTCACCAGCACGTCAGGTGCTCTGACTGCAGCTCTTCCTCAGCCCAGTCTCAGCTCAGAGTCAGCGGGCCCAGAACTGGCCACAGCTGGGAGGGGATGGGGACAGCTGGGGTCTCATCACACTGTCCACCTCAGCCTCTGAGCCTCTGGAAACCACCAGCCCTGGAGGCTTCTCTGGGACCCACAATCACCCGGCAGGGCCTGAGGATGCCCCTCGAGGATGCCCACAAACCCCATGGGCAGGAGGTAGGATCAGCAGGAGAGCCAAAGAGGGGTGGGAATCCCTCAGGAGATGGGGGGGTGAGGGAGCCCCACCTCTGGGCTCCTGCAGGCCACAGTCTTCTACCTCCAGGGCCCATTCACTGAGCCAGTCAGGGTCTCTTTCCTCCTGTATTCCCACCAGCCTTCACTCTGGGTGGGGTCACGCCCTCTGCCTCTCCCAGGCTGCATCTCAGGCAATGTGTACACACGCGCACCCGCAGGCTCAGTCTGTGTGTGCACGCTGGCTGTGCACAAGGGTATTGGGCTGTGTGTTTACCCAGAAAACACAGCTCTGTCTGATGGCGCAGCTGCAGCCATGGAGGCTGGAGGCCAGAGGGTTCCGGAGGACAATGGCAAAGGGGGATCTGCTGACAGCTGGGGTTAACAAAACCCTCCAGGCTTAGGGTCTTGGTGGGGGGAGGTTAGAGTTTTGCCCCTAGGTCTTCGCCTCTTGCACATAGCCAGACACCGACCTGCCACAGGTAAAACGTGGTTGGACTAAACACTGCCTTCAAGGGCGCACATTCACACAAGCCCTGCTCCACTCCATGCAGACACATGTGGCAGTTTGCATGCCTGCCCACACATGCTGGCAACCTGCCGGCCGGACACGTACGTACACGCGTGGCACACCTGTACACAAACGCGCTAGCTCTGGCCTGTGAGTGGGGCCCAGAAGCCAGGGGGCTGGGGAGTGGGGGGGAGACACGGTGACGGTGCTCCGGCCCTAGCGGAGGAGTGCAGGGACCTGCGAGAGGGTGGGGGCCCCCGGAGAAGACAGAAGGGGCGGACAGGCGGCCGGACGCCGAAGCCCTCTCTCCGCGGAACGAGGCGGAGAGCCACCCACCGCTGCCGCCACCGCAGCCCCCGGCCGCAGCAGGGGCAGGAGCTGGAGGCGTCTCTAGGAGGCGGGCTTGGGCCCCAGGGCCTGCTGCGGAGTCGGAGCCGGGCCGGCCCGCCGGCCAGGGGGCGAGGACACCATGGAAGGCCGCCCACCCTGCGCCGTTCTTCTGGCCCTGCCACCGCCGCCTGGTGCCGGGCCCAGCTGCCTCCGGGCCGGCTGGCCGGGACGCTGCAGACCCAGCTCGCTGGGGGCCCAGCACGTTGGATGTCCGGTTGAGGAAAACCACCGCAGCCTACAACCCATCATTAGCTGAGAGCCCACATGGGCCCCTCTTGCTCCAGCACTCCTCCTCTCTGGGGCCAGGGTACCAGTGCTAGGAGAGCGGAGAGCACACACTTAAAGGGAACAGAGCCAGCCTAGAGCCAACCATGAGGGCTTCTGCTCCATCAGCTTGAGATCCAGCCGCACCTCCAGTAGGGCATACTGAGCAGAGGGGGAAGTCCTGCCTTACACCTGGCTCTGGCCCAAGGCCCTCCGTCTCCAGCTCCACTTCCTACCCAGGTGGTAGCCGCCAGCACACCCTGAGGAAAGACAAGACGTCTGTTTAATTTAAATCTAGCTCTCCCAAAGGCGGTGGGCACACACAAACTGTATGGGGACACTCCCACACGAGGGCACCCCTTCAAGACTGCAGTAGGGTAGCCGTGTCACCTACATTTATAGAGACAGAGCAAGTTGAGCCAAATGAAAATAGAAGAGAACTGGCCTCAATTGAAAGAGCAAGAGAAAATCCCTGAAAAAATAAAGAATGAAACAGAAATAAACAATTATCCAGAAAAATAATTCAAAGCATTAGTAATAATGCTAAACGAATTAGGAAAAAGAATAGATGAACACAGTGAGAATTTTATCAAGGAACTAGAAAATATAAATAGAACCAGTCAGAACTGAAGAATATAATGACTGAAATGAAAAATACACTAGAAACGATGAATAGCAGACTAACTGACACAGAAAAATGCATAAGTGATGTAGAAGATAGAATAATGGAAATTACTCAATGAGGAAAGCAAAGTGACAAATAAATTTTAAAAATGAGAGCAGTTTAAGAGATCTTTGGGATAACATAAAGTGTACCAAAATTTGCATTACAAGCATTGCAGAAGGTGGAGAGAGAGAAAAGGGGGTTGAAAAGTATTTGATGAAATTATGGCTGAAAACTTCCCAAACCTGAAAAAGGAAACAGATATCTATGTACAGAAAGCACAGAGGTCCCAAACAAGATGAATCTAAACAGACCCACACCAAGACATACCATAATTAAAATGGAAAAAGTGAAAGATAAGGAGAGAATTCTAAACGCAGCAAGAGAAAAACGAAGAGTATACAACAGAATCCCCATAAGGCTATCAGTTGATTTTTCTGCAGAAACTTTTCAAGCCAGAAGGGTGTGGCATGTTATATTCAAAGTACTGAAGTGAAAAAACTGCAGCCTAGGATGCTCTACCCAGCAAGATTATCATTTAGAATTGAAGGAGAGAGAAATAATTTCTCAGACAAGCAAAAATTAAGAGTTCCTCAGTATTAAACCAATTGTAAAAGAAATGTTAAAAGGTCTTCTCTAAGTGGAAAAGAAAAGGCTCTAACAAGAAGTAATGTGAGGAAGGGGAATAATAAAGGTAAATCTTTCAAAATGCATTTGAACTTAAATGACTGCCAGTTTAAAACAAATAGATATAGGTATAAGTCAACATATATGAACCTCATGGTAACCACAAATCAAAAACCTACAATAGATACACAAAAACTAGAAAGAAAAGAACACAAACATACCACTAAAGAAAATCATCAAATTACAATGGAAGACACAAAAGGAGGAAAAACAGAAGAACTACATAAACAACCGGAAAACAAGTAATAAAATGGCAGTAAGGATATACCTTTCAATAAGAATTTTAAGTATCAATGAACTAAATGTTCCAACTAAAAGACACAAGGTGGCTGACTGGACAAAAAAGAAAAGATCCATCTGTATGTTGCTTATAAAAGGCTCATTTCAAATACTGACACACACAGAAAACTATAAAACTGATATTTGCAAGTGATATGACGAATAATGGGTTAATATCCAAAGTACATAAACAGCTTATACAACTTAATAGCAAAACAAAACCAAAACAAAAGACCTTAATAGCCATTTTTCAAAAGAAAACATACAGATGGCTATCAGGCACATGAAAAAATGCTCAACATTGCTAATTATTAGAGAAATGCAAATCAAAACCATAGTGAGATATCACTTGACATCTGTCAGAATGGCTAACATCAAAATGTCTACAAGCAACAAACTCTGGTGAGAATGTGAAGAAAAGAGTATGCTTGTAAACTGTTGATTGGAATTTAAATTGGTTCAGCCACTATGGAAAACAGCATGGGGGTTACTCAAAAACTAAAAATAGAGGTACCATATGATCCATCAATTCCACCACTGGGTATTTATGGCATAGTAGTTTGCATCTCTTAATCCTATACCTCTTTCTTGCCCCCCTCAACCCTCTTGCTACTGGCATCTACTTGTTTTTTTCTATATCTGTGAATCTGTTTCTGTTTTGTATATATGTTCATTTGGTTATTTTTTTAGATTCCACAGGTAAGTGATAACATACAGTATTTGTCTTTCTCTGTCTAACTTATTTAACTAAGTATATTACTCTCTAGATCCATCTACATGGTTGTAAATGGCAGAATTTCATTATTTTTATGGCCGAGTAATATTCCATTTTATATATATATATATATATATATATATATATATATATATATATATATATATACACACACACACATATATATACACACATACATACAAACATATACATATACATGTGTATATGTATATTATGTTTGGAGATGCATTGTATTTGGAGATGGGGCCTTTGAGGAAGTAATTAAGGTTAAGTGGGGTCATAAGGGTGGGATCATGATCCAATGGGAAGGTGTCCTTACAAGAAGATACACAAGGGAGATTTTTCTTATTTTCTCCACCATGTGAAAGGACAGCCAGGAAGAGAGTCCTCACCAGAAAATAACCATGCTGGATCTTGATCTGGGACTTCCAGCAACCACATTGTGAGAAAACAGAACAAACAAACAAACAAAAAACTTCTGTTGTCTAAGCTTTCAATATTTTATAGTATTTTGTTCTATGGTATTTGGTATCTGGTTTATGGTATTTTGTACGGCAACCTAAGCAGACTAACACACATACTTACTTTATAATTCATAAAAACCTAGTTAAAGCCCTAGAATTTTACTTCAAATATATAAATATATACATATACATACATATATATATATATATAATTGAAGACAAATGAAAAAATAGGCTTTTTAAAAGAGTTAAATTTCAACTGTATAGACTAATGAGACATTATACTAAACTTACATATTGGTTCAACTCTAATATTAGGAAACTAGATTAAGTGATTACTTTCCTCAATGACCCCTACACACCAAGAGCAAGACCATATTAGCTTGAAGAGTCTGGATATATTTTCCAGAATCAATACTTGTTCTTTAGCAGAGACACAGTAGCAGACAATTGCATAATGAAGCTGTCTGTCTTTATTTACGCAATGTATTTTTGTATTCACTAGGCCAGAAAGAATAGTTCTGTGTAGAAGCTGTCATTGTATTTTTTGCTTATCTCAGTCCTGTCCACCAGTGTTACAGTTCATCAGCTGACACCCGCCTTGGCAGAAACCGAGGGCAGTGATTTCATGCCAAAGTAACAACGGGGCTCTGAACTCTGACACAATTCATCTTAGTTCTAGTTAGTAAAGGGGGACTCTTTGAGTTTCCTCTCCCTTCTGTTGAAGCATTTCCTCATTGGAAGGGGAGAAGGAGAGGGAGGGGTGGAGGCAGGGGTGGTGGTACTATGGAAATGAACACCGAGGAACAGTTCTGGCTCTGTCTGGTACAGTGGAATAGGGTCACAGGAAGACAGGGCCAGTTGTGAGGGATAAAGGCTGAACGCCCAGATAATGAAATTCCTGCTTGTTTGATTTTGCAGAGTTGGAAGGATATGAGAGCACATTTGGTATCCAAAAATACACTTCTGTTCAGCTCACACTATTTGGAGGTTCCAAGTGTAATTTCTGGCACTTTCTGACTTAGGAAGCTTAGACTTGGGCATGAACGCAATTGATTGTAGTCATCAAAAATAGCCCTGTTTTGGTTGTGAATGTTAAATCAAATAGAATATATACTTGCTCAAGTTGATTTCTACACATATTAATGTTCATAGTTTATATAGGTCTTATTCTGCAGGCAGAATAATGAAGGCAGTGTCAAACCTGAGGAAAATTATTGCACACATAATCATAATTTTTTAAAAGTCTTTCTTTTTATAGTTAAAAAAGTGCATGTACACAACCTAAGAATCCCCTAGACTTCCTACCATATGCCTAGAACAAGAACAGTACTTTCTGTCCTATTTCCTGATACAGAGTGTATCATAATGGTCAAACTAAAATGCAGAAATGAGAAAATAAACTAGAAAACCGAGGCCTTTGAATATCACCATGGCATCAAGTATCTTAATATTACCAGCCAAAAACAAGTTTAAAGCTAAAAATATTAAGTCAGGTGCCTCAGATTTCCCCTTTCCTTTCTGTATACAGATATGTTTTGATTAAGGAAGTCTGTAGCAAGAGGATTGCCTTCAAAGTAACCTGATTTCCTGTTGTATAAAAGGCTGACGCTTCTTAGCAAGCTAGAGGACAGTTCTGATAAGCCGCTGTATTAGCAGAGAACATGTTTGAGTTGTTTCTAATTGTGATCTTGGTATCATGTTATTGGCACAACTCCAAATGTGGAGAGAAACCTTATGTGCCAATATTGCAACTTACTAGGAATAACAAAAACAAAGAGAATAATTCATCAAAATCTTTTAAATAAAATTACAACATCGGGTCATGTAGCAACAGACCAATAATGGGTCAACAATCACTGAACACAAAAAAGAATATTGGTTCCACATGTTCTGCCAACTGCGCCATCAACTTCTCAGCCTCAGACATTTCTGATGAGGAACAATTTACAGGAAATGTTTTGGCTATGTGTTCTCTTGGAAAGATAATCCTTATTTGAGGGAAGATATTTGCAGACATTAGATTTTATTTGAAAGCTCATAAAATGAGTTCACAGTATCACTGACAGACCACACCTAGTCCAAAGGAGAATCACCGCACTCCCATCAGATTGTTAAGGAAAACAAGGCAGAGAAGAGAGTCTAATAAGATGTTGGCAAGACAATTTAGGATTTGACTTACAAACTGACAGACATGTTTGAGCAGAGATGGCAAAATGTGAAGAAGAGTGACTGGGACACCCAAGGTAACCAAACAGCAGCACAGGGAGTAGGCCAAGCATCAGTGCTGACCCAACAGTAGCATCTCTGGATCCCTGTCAGAAACTGGGCTCTGGGCACAGCTGGAGGCTCTGGGGGTCATCTGAGCAGTGAGAGGTCAGGAAGATGAATGGATCGACTCTCTCCCCAAGCCTCGCAGTAGGCACTCATAGCAGACTTGGAAAATGGTCAACCTGAGCTATTCCTGGCCCTCCGACCAAATCCAGTCTCTGGACATGTGCAGTTGGCCCACAAAAAGTAGGGAAACAAAAACTGAAGAGTTTGTCAACATTTAAAAATCAAGAGATTATACTTAGAAATATTGATTTAGGATTCTTCTTTAAAGAATTGGCCAGTGTGACAAAACCAAGTGTATATTCTCACAAGTTCACAATGGCATGTTTATGCGTACCCTTCTATTTGCCATGGTCCCTACACTCTCTGATCCTCCCCCCCCCCGACCTGCTTTATTTTATCCACCTGCTAGCTTGCAAACATTTGAATTGTTCACTATGGGTTACTAAGTAGTTCTGCATGTATGTTCAGTAAGGAGACTGAATTGGCTTTTTTAAAATGCTGTCCTAGTCTAGAGTGCATGTTAAGGCTACATAAAATTAATTTGACAGCATTTTCTCTTTTTCTTGGAAGCAAATTTTATAACAGAAATTGTCTGCTCCTTTTAAGTCTGATAAAATGTCTTTAAAGTGATTTACCACTAGTTCATTTTGGAATCAATAATTTTTGACTAATGAAATAATTTTTCTTTATTCAATATTACTTCTTTATATTTTCTAAAATTGTTTATTTAATATTAATTTACTAACTTATTGGTGCAATTATCTTGATTTTTAAAATGTATATTATAATGTTTTAAAATGTCCACTCTACAGTTGTCCCTCTTTAATTCTTTTTCATGTTAATCTTACTATAGCTTTGTCTGTTTTGTTCATCTTTTCAAAGACGGAGGTTTTTTCTTTAAATATTTTTATTGGTTCTGTTACTGTTGAGATTTGTTTCTAGTTCAGTAATTTATATTTTTGTTTGTATTATTTTTTGTGTTCTAATTCTTGAGTTGATTCTAGTTCTTGAATGTTTAAATATGTTATTTTCTAATTTTCTTAATTTTTAAAAATAATATAGTTAAAGTTATAATCTTTTTCTAAGATCTGGAGTTAGGGCACAAATAAAATCTCTGGTCTACAAGTGTATTGAACAATACTTTATAGAATATTTTAAGTTCCTTTTAGTTCTTAGTACTTCCTAACTTCCAGTCAAATATTTTGATCCATAAATTATTTATTTTCTTCTTTTTTTATAAGCATTGGGTAAAGAAACTGGCCATTTGGTATGCTAATTTCTGATTCAATTAAATTGTGGTCAGAGAAAATAATCGATATGTCATGTGTTCTTTGAAAATTTTTGAGTTTGTGGCCTTATAGAAGGTCAATGTTTAAGTCCATTTCAGCTTGAAAAATATTATATATAACATATATATATATCCCATTTACTAATTTTATTGTTCAAATCTTCTATAGATTTACTAAATTTTTGTCAGTTAAATTTATTGGTTTCTAAACCATGTGTTAAAATCCATACTGTAATTATTGTATACAATACCCATTTTACAGTTGGTAATTTGAAGTCATGTTGTTATATGCAAAAAGTAAATGATTTCTCTATTTTGCAAGAAGTTTAAGTATTTATTAGCCCTAGCTATGTCTATTAGTATTTTTTCTCTAAGTCAGATATTAATAATGCTCTATCCACTTAACCTGGGTTAGAATTTTATGCTGTATCTTTTTGCATCTCCTATTTTCAGCAATTCTGAGTCATTTGGCTTAGGTGTATATCTTGCCAGTAATATGTGATAGTCTTTTCATTTATTTGTTTCCATATTTCAATAGATTTTTCTTTAGTAGCAAGTGTAGTTGATTTATATTTATTGAAATTATTTATACATTTAGATTTATTTCTACAGTTTTTTTTTCTATTTTATCATCCCCTTCACCTAAAGTCTGGCTACTGTTTCTACTACATATTAAAAGAAAGAGCTACCCAAGGCTACCAATGACCACCTTGATGCTAAATCTTGATAATTCTTCTTAATTTTTCTATTGCCTAATTCCTCTGTAAATCTGAAGCCAGTGACTAATTTCTCTCCCTTATATCTGAAATCAGCTGACCTCTTGGTTTTTAGAGCTCGAATCTTCTGGATTTGTATCTAACTTTTTATCTGCAGTCTCCACTGCCTCTGCCTACTCTTTAAATGTTAATGTTTCCCAGATATATAATTTTTACCTCATCTTCTATATGTTTTTCTGGTTTATCTCATCCACTTTTATAGTTTCAACTAAGACCTGGTCAATCTCAGATCTTCCTCTTTTACCCACTTCTGAACCAAGCCCTCACTCAACTACCCAGGATACGTCTGATCATAGATAAACCACAGATATTTGCAGTAGATATGTCCAAAATTAAACTCACCATCTTCCGTGTAAAATCTCATCCTTTTCCTGAATTTTCTATGTGGTTTTTGGCACCATTATCCATCCAGCTATCAAAGCCAGAAAAATGGACTCTCCTCCCCTACTCTTCATATCCAAAATTCACTGAGTTATGTCCACCATTTATCTCTTTAAATAGTCTTTGAATCTACCCCTTCTCGTCCATCTCTGTTGCCATTGTCTTGTTCAGGCCTCTTCTTGTATTACAACAAACCCTCATAGTTGGCCTCCCCATTTGCACTCTTGCCTGTTTCCAGTGCAATCGCTAAACTGTAGCTAGAGAGTGTTTTCCACTATGATAATCTGGACAAATATTCCACTGGTTAAACGCCTCCTAAGGTAACATCTGAAAGCCTTACCATGAACTATGAGGTCTTTCACACCTGGCCTCCCTGTCAACCTTCTCCTGCACTATTCTCCATATTGCACCTTAAGTCTTGGTCACACTGATGTTCTTCTAAGTGCACAGCTCTTCTAACTTAGCATGTGTTGCTCTTCACCTCCACTTGCTCTGGCTGATGATCACCTGTTCATGGGGGCTGAACAAAAGGCTCATCTCTCCTCAGGAGCCTTGTCTCGCTTTTTCTTATGATCTGTCGGGCAACCTGCTTTCATCTATTACATATAACAGCGTATTATAACCATAGTCATACATCCTGCTTCCCCAGTCTACTGTGACCTCTCTTATTTATCTCTTTATTATGTCAAATAACTTAGCATACAGTGTCTGCCATAAGAGATGCTTATTAATTTGAGTAATTGAATAAATATACATATTTTATTGCAATGTAGCCTGTGAACGTTCTTGATACCTATCAGATATACGCATAATTTATTATCATATGAAACAAGTAACTGTAAGATGAGTAGTGTAGAAGCTAAAGGGGTGATAATGTTGAATGTTAGCAGGGAATCTATAAGTGGTGAGAATGACCAAAGGCAGGATCACTTAAAACTAAGATATTTTATCTTCTTAGCCATCATGCAAAGTTTCCTGAAGGCATCAGCACTTTCTTCAAGTCTCATTTATTCATTTTTTAAAAACTCCTTGTGCATTAAGGCAAAAACACCTAAGACGGTTTTTCTTGCAGGTAGAAGAAATCTGTGCGATGATTATGATACAGTAACTGAGGTGAGAATTTAATTGAGTTCTTTTCTGAAACCGACAAGAATTTATAAACAGTAGAATCAAATAAACCTATGTTTCTCTTCTTTAGCATGTAGGGAGATTTCTAGTGAGCTATCTGAAAAATAATAGGTTTAAAAGTTCCCTCTTTTGGAAAAAAAAAATGTGGCTTCTTCTCTATGAGATCTCAGCCCTGATATGGCAGTAAAATCACCCAGACTTCATTAATCATTGGTTTAAGCACTTGATAGCTTGTAATACTCTTAATAGTAGATTATGCTTAAAATTAGGCAATATGCTTCCAATACATTTTCAGATGTATCTGTCCTGTCTTCTACCTTAGGAGCAGAAGGAAGGGCACACAACTGAAGACTGTCTGCAGTCCCCACATCCTATGAAGGAGCTCAAAGGGAGAAGTATAAAGAAAACGCATCCGTTTAAGTAAATTTCTATTTCTATTTTGAATATGTGATTTTCTTTTATAAGCCAAAAAGATTGCTATGCCAGATTTGTAAATTAATACAAATAAAAATAAATATACAAGTAAAAAGCTATTCTGCTTTAAACACACATATGTGGAAGGATAACATTTTTTGAAACGTTAACTTATTTTTTATCTTGATGTTTAGAGTTCTTCCTCCTCTCCATTTAAGCAGCCTATTCTGTGTGTTCACTGCCTCAGAAATGAATGTGACAGAATGAAAAGCTGAGAAAAGGAGAATCTTCTGGAATTTATTTCCAAAATCCTAAGGCCTTAGGAATATGGAGAAGACTTAGGTCGTGGACAAATTTGGGATAGAAACATCTGGTGTGAGAGAACCATGTCTCTTCTCACCAGAAAGGACTATGGTGAGAGCAGAGATGTTGAGAGGTGGTGTGGAGGGAGAGGTCTGAAGGAAGACATGATAGGGACGCAGAGGTGAGGACCGCTTCCACGAAGGGCCTTACTTTCAGCTTCTTGGCAATGTGGGAGCTGAATCTGCATCAGCAGAATAGGCAGTGTTTTTGGTCACAGGTGCTCTGGGGCTGCCTAGGAGCTGAGTGGTCCTCTGTAAACTGTCCAGCCCTCGCTTGTCCCCTCTGCATTGAGGCCAGCCAGGCTGAGAACCATTCTTTCCAATTTCCTGCTATTGTCTAGTGGAGAGTTCTCCCCTCTGCCATCACTTCCCTCAGTATGTGCCCAGCATGAATGATGACATCCATAATCTGAAAATGTCCTCGCGTCACCTTTTTGATTCTCCTAACACTCCAGGACATCCACAAACCAAAAAGGATATTTCCCTGGATAGCAAGCAAAGAGGCGGGCATTCAGGAAATGGAAAGCCACTGCACCCACATTGGTTGGAGTCAGGGTAAGGAAGTGGGTGGGACTGAATGGAACTGGTCCCTGGAACCAGCAGACCCTTCCGTGGCAGGGGTAGGGGGAAGGTCTTCTTTTACACAAGGTATGTCTCCCAAACATGGTACCTAGGTGTGCATTTTACATTTACATTTCTTTTATAGACATTTTCTGTTGCTGTTAATGAAGTCAGTAAGTCTTACGGTATAGTATTTTCTTTCTAGATATGATACAACCCCTGTTTTACAGAAGAATTTGCGTATTAGGCACTCCCAGATTTATTTACATGGTTCACATAGTGTATGAATTAGAATCAGTTGCTAGAATTTACATACTTGGAGATTTCAAATGAAAATCCAGGTTTCTGACTGCTCTTGGAAACCTGGTTGATTCCACAACACTGGGACTGTTCTTTGAGCAATAATGATTTATAGGCACCACTTCCCATCATTCCTTAAATAAACATAAAAGAATTCAGGACTTTTCTTTGGCCCTGATAAATCAGAATTTAGGGAATTACATAAATACACTCAGAAATCAATGGTACGCCTTTATCTTATCTCCTATCTTCATCATACATTTGCAATATACTGTAAAAACTTACAGCTGGCACATAGCAAGGAAAATGTGCTGGAATAGGGAATTTTAATTGATATAACTTTAAAATGCTGCAAATACTTGATGAATGGCAAATTGTCAGATTTCTCTCTTTGCTGTTTTGCTAAAACCCTTTGCCTTTAAAGAGAACATGAAATGTTCAGGCATCAAAAAGTTTTTCTGTATCTTATTTCTGTTAAGGGCTTTTAAAATTTATTTATTTATTTTTGCTCTGAGTCAATATACTCAATAAAAAGCTCTCATCACTCTAACTTTAAAAAAATTTTTTGAGAAGATGAGCTATTGAGGCATTGTGTTAAGATTCTTCTATTTTATTTCTTACTGACAGCTATTTATATTGAATGTTACTAAGATTTTCAAAGTGCTTCATAATATTGACTAAATCTGAAGATTAAGACGGTTTATACATTTGAACATATGCTATGTGACCTTAATCTGCTCAAATCTAAAAAAAAATTTTTATAAATACCCATTAGCTACTTGGACATGATTCCTTATTTTCTGGAATACCTATTTGGTTTATGGATCAGAAATTTAAAATGCAGCAAAAAAAAAAAAAAAGCCTTGAAAAAAAAGCATTTGTAGCATGATGGAAATGTTCTATACTGCTTTGAGGGAAGTCCATTCAATTTCACTGACATTCATAAATGATGACTAATGCATTCAAATAGAATGAGTAATTTACCAAATTACAGACATTTGGATGGGCTCAGAATGAAGATCTTGTTTGTTTGGATATGTCCTGAAGTGAATCTCGATGAGGTTTACTTCATTATGCCTGACTTTACAAATAGGCTTCAGTCACAGTCTGAACAAAAGCCCTGATATGTAAATAAATGTGCAAATGATGGTCAGCTACATTACTCTTTTCGTCCCTAGCTCACTCAGGAATAGTCAATGCCATCAAAAATATCAGTCACAAATAGATGGCACCACTGTACTTACCACACAGGTGCCATGAAGGCTTCTCTTGGCATGGTGTTGCTGTCAAATCCACCCTCCTCTTGACCACAAGAGCTAGGCACACGAACCACAGGTTTCCTCTTCTAGCATCTGCGTTTCCTCCACATTTGCAGGCTAGTGAGTCCCACCTGATTAGCAGCTCCCACAGTACACTACAAGAAAAAGCTCTGAAACTCCAAGTGCTTCTTTTAAAGGGTTTCCACCCTCTGGTACAAACCAGAAATGAAGAGCAGCAGCAAACCCAATTTCCAGTGACAGTCACATGTGCGTCACTATGTGCCCTATGATGGTGGCCACACTTTGAACACGTTTTCACTGTTTCTGTAAAAATAAGAAATTCCAGGTGAAAAAAGAGAATCTGGTCCTTCACAGAATTGTTTCCATTATGTCCCAAAATAAATGAGACCTGTGTATGTCCAGTCCAACAAGCTCTGGACATTCGATAAATTTGAGAAAATAAAAAATCACCTTGGCCTCTGATATGCTGAATTGAATTAGTAACGCACATTTTTCTACAGGCAATTACATCACTATTTCAACTTTGGTAACAAATACCTACCTAACTGAATTTTGATAATAACTGGAAATCTTACTAACACCATGCCCAAAGCAATACTCTATTGCCTATTTTTCTGCCAGAAGTTCTGATCCTGTCTGTTTTTAGCCTGTTTGTTCTGCTGTTTCATTCAAATACAGATAGAGTACAGACAAATGGCAAATATAGGCACACAGGTTGCGGACAGAGCAGTGAGCAAGGCAGAAATGGTTCCTGTCCCTGGAGGTGACAGCCATTTGGAGAAGACATATTCTGACTAAATGATTGGGAGTGACAGGAGCTATAGAGTAGAAGTATCTACTTCTATGGAAGATTACCACAGAGGGACCTAACCTAGTCTTAGGGAACCAGGATGGTTTCTCTAAGGAGTGATACTTAAGTTGGGACTTGAAAGATGAGGGTGCTGACTAGGCGAATGAGTGGCATGAGCAAGTAGGAACGTTCCAAGTACTCGAAATGGTACATCCACAAGTTTCAGAAAAAAAGGAAGATAATAGCAGATTCAACGAACTGCTCAAAAGCTGATGTGGCTGGAGTGCAGAGAAGGGCAGAGAGCGGGCAAGGAGGAGGTGGGAGAGGTAAGCATGAGCCAGACCGTCCTGGGCCTTAGAAACCCCTTGAGAGCATGTGGACTTTCTCCTGGAGATGACTGAGAGTCGCTGGGAGGCGATGGGTTTGCCAAGGCTGCCATCATGAAGGGCCACGGAGACTGGGGTGCTTAACCAAGGGATTTATTTTCTTCCACTTCTGGAGGCTAGAAGTCCAAGATCAGAGTGTTGGCAGGCTTGGTTCCCAATGAGGCCTCGCTCCTTGGCTTGTAGTTGGCTGTCTTCTTGTGTAATCATGAGGTCTTTATGTGAGTCTGTGCCCTACTCTGCTCTTCATTTGAGGACACCAATCCTATTGGATTGGAGGCCACCCTAATGACCTCATTTTAACTTAAGTATCTCTTCAAAAACTCCATCTCCAAATACAGTCACATTCTGAGGTAGTAGGCTTCAGAGCTTCAACATACGAATTTGGCGGGGGTGGGACACAATTCAGACCATAGCAGAAGGCTTAGCCCAAGGCAAGGACATGACCCTGGCTGTGAGTTACATGTTCACTCTGGTTGCAATGTGGATGGAGGGGATGGGCTAGAGGAGACAGGAGCGCTGTGGACGAAGCCCGGCTCTAACCCAGGAAAGAGGCCGGCTGGGTGTGGCCCAGCTTTCTGTTCTGAGAAGGACTGTGGCCTTGAGGAGTCCATCAAGAGGAGAGGTAACTTGGAGAAGGCATACTTTTGACTTTGTGACAGGAGGGGAGGGGAAAAGGAAAGGGGGCAAACTGAGGTGGATTGGCAGACATGACGGCAGGAAGTTGAAGTGGTTCGCCTTCATGTTTCCTATTGTAATTTTCTGTGAAGTAAGACATTTGCTAGGATCAAGAAGAAAGCAAATCACAGATGTGAGTTGAGTGGAAAATGTTTCAAATTGCCATTCCAGAGAGTGGGGAAGCAAGCAAACAAAAAAATCTCATTAGAATCTCTATGAAGTGCTAAGGGCCCCATGAGGATGGGTAACCACGGATGTCAAATGGCACAGATCTTGCCAGTTTTGTGTGTTTTCTATCCGTGCTCCCAAAGTGGAGGGGCAGAGCTGGATTCTTCCAGGACTGGGCTTTCTCAGGCCAGAGAGTAAGCTCCCTGGGATTACTCTGGAGGAATTCTGGGTCCTAACTGTCCCAACTGAACTCCTGGGAGTTTCCAGGTGCTTGGAACTTGAAGCTAGAATTTAGCAAAGGCTGGGGTAGTAGGTGTTTGCTTACAGTACTGCCGAAATGAAAACCTCCTGGAAGCGTTTTACTTTGTGGTGCAGCCCTGGGAACTGTCTCCTTGTTCATCTTGAAGCACACACACTATATATAAAGCCGTAGCTCCACATGTATCTGGCCTAGATAGATACACTAAATATTCTTATATTTTTATACTTCAGCAGTTTAAAAATGTCTGCTTGGCTGCACATTTCTCTGAATGGGAAACATGCTTAGATTTTAATAAAACAAGTATTATGTTCAGGCCACGTAGCATATAATAAAACACAAGATATAATGAAGGGCTTCTGACTAGATGCCCTCTTCCTGCTCTACTGGCTCAAGTTCCACCGGGCTTTTGCATCATTCTGGCTATGGTGGAAATTGAAAAAAAATTTTTTTCCTCTGAAAAATTCTGGTAATCTGTAGGAGTTTGCAGGCAGAGGGAAGGTGTCTCAGAGTGCCTGGAAATTTAATACTGCACGTCCATTAGCCCATTAGCCCATGTGTCATAAGAATCCTTCCATTCCAAACTATTCCACTGCCTTCCTGTCACCCTCCTCCCTAGCGCATGCACACACACACACACATGTGCAGGCACAAATAATCTGTCACAGTACTGAGCTCCTCGGAACCATAGGAGCTCAGATTTCACGTATCTCAAAGGGAAGGAATTTTAGGATATAAATTCCACAACACAAATTGTTTTTACATACACTCCTACTTACTGTGTTTTGTAGCAGGATGTGGGCTCTTGGTGTGAAATAATAATAATGACAAGGGATTTGCCAATAAAAAGAAGCTGGATACCATAAACTATTGTCCAAAGTCTCACCCTAAGATAATGCCTAGACATTTTAGAGCATAGTATGATTTGCTGAAACTTACAGTTGAAACAGGCATTGCATTTTCTGAATAACTGCATGATTTCTGTGTTAAAATTCATGATTCAAGCTACAACATCAGAAATGGGAACTTTAGAGAGTATCTACTGTGTTTTCATCAAAGAATATAAAAACGTGGTATCATCTTTCTTTTAAAATATAAGCTATAAAAATATCTTAAAAATCACATTGAAAGGATGCACTGGCTATTTGCTATAATATTATGTCAATTCCGTGGACGTGTCCAGTCTTTAGCTGTGATACCGTGAAATTATTTTTAGATTTTCCGAATATAGTCTTCATCATTTAATTTGTGATTGCAAACAGGAAAAAGTAGATGCTACCAGCTTCAAGTATACTCTTGAACTTAGTTTCTGTTAATAATTAGAGACCTGAATTGGTAAGGAAGGAAGAGGCAGAAATAACAGAACTTGTCTGGATGGTATTCTTATTAGGTGATATCCTGGGAGAATCACATATTATGTGGCATTCCAAAGAAAATGAACAGGACCCCCCAAGTTAAAGACCCTACTGAGCCAGAATTATGACAGCTGGCGCCCCTGCAGTGATGGTAACTAAACTTCTATTTCCAAGGCCTTTCATTAATTTAGACATTTGTTTCCACAATCTATTGCATTTCTAGTTTCAGGCCATTAAAATATGTGTGTATAGAGAAAGTGATGTTCTATAATTCTTTTCACTCTGTGTAGAATTCTTGAAAGAGAAAAAGGAGAGAAATGTAATCCATGTAACAGCTAGGAATATCCACCCCAGGCTCACGTGGTCTTCTAAGTGAGAGCCAGTTCTCCTTCACATGCCTCACCATCAGATACTTCACAGCCTCCTAAAGACTAGAGAGAAACTCTTTATATTTTGTAGAAAAGAAGCAAATTTACCTATAGAAATAAAATAGTAATAATCCTTTTAAATTTGGGAAGAAGCCTTCCCTAGCTCTTTCTTTGCTTTCTTTCTTTTTCACTATAGAAACAATTCAGATGTTTGAAAGATGTCCTACTGACATACCAAGATCTTATTTTATTTGTGAAAATTAGTGGTTTAAAAGAAACAAGCAAAAAAACAAAAGAAAGATAGCTCCACAAAACTATTTCACCAAAATTAAATGACTATTAAACAAACAAACAAACAAACAAACATATGGCAAACAGACCTAAGAGTTTGTTCTAAATTGGAAATGTTACACCTTCCAACCCTCAGTTGGAGACTAGAATCACTTCCTTCTGCCTGAGGTCTAAAGAAAATCACGTTGACAGGGTGCACTGCCTGTTTGTTACAATATTTCAGTTCCAAGCACTTATACAATCTTCAGCTGTGATAGTGTGAAATTAGGTTTAGATTTTCCAATATATTTTCCTTTCTTTCCTATTCCCTTCCTCCTACACAGGAGCTTGGAACTATGCATATCTAAAAACCAATGAACATCTTAGCCATCCCACGGGACCACATCTTTGCCTCTCAGGCCAATTTTGATGAATACAGTTTTGGCTATTGCTCAAAATATCAGGAACTGAGTATCCTTGGGATATGCATCACTCAGCTTCCTACTAGCCCAGACAGTCTGCTCTTCCCATGCAATTTCTTCCACATCCATAGCCACTTGTACCCTGGAGCCAGCCTTCAGCTTGTAGGAGCAGGGGTAACACTTTCTCCAAGATCTAAGATTCTCTGTATTGCTCTAGACTGCTCTGATTGAAATTATCAGCATGATGGGCTCTAGGTAAACTCTCAGGATGGACAATTTCTTTCTACAATTGTTCATGTTTTTCTGGTGCCATCTTCTCCTCACATTCCTACTTCTCTTCTAATACCTTCCTCTCAAAACCTACTCTCTGGAGAGAGTATGCAGAACCTTCACACGGATATGCAGACACTTTAATATGATGGAGTGATTCCTGTCCTAGGGGAATTAAACTTTAACAGCAAACACAGGTGCTTCAAGCAAGGAATTGTATCTCCATTTGCAGAATTTCAGGCTTGAGCAAATATGCAGAAACACTCTTTTAAAGTGGTACCACAGAGATTATCTCAGGCAGTCAATCACCTCTCTGCCTTCATTTTTTCCTTCTATAAGCACTGAATGCCTACAAGTTATCAGAAAGCATTTGTAATCTGGTGGAGAAAGAGAGACCCCTAAATAAAGAAGGTCATTTAAGTGTTAAAGGGGGAGACAGAGAAAAAGGAGTAAATTACCCTTAGGGTTCAGAGAAGAGATGATGCTCTGGGTCCGAAAGGGGTGCAGATATTTTCTAGGTAAACAAAGCAATGAAAGGTTTTCTGGCACCTAAGAAGTGGTGTGAGCCAGGCCTCTAAAATAGGGTGAATTGGGGAAATATGAATTATTCAAGAAAGCTAAGCAATGGGATGTGAAGTGTGATTCAGAAAGAGATGAAGCCAGAGAGAAATCAGGGCCAGATCACTGAGCCTTTGTGTGCTTTGTTCACATGGACCTTCTTCTGTGTGTCCTGAAATGTGGGATGTGGACCTTCAGCAGAACATGAACTGACCCAAATATTCTGAGACTGTACCTAAAAGGAGGTTCTTCAGTGTAGGCCATGAGATACTGGTTTTACATCTGCAGAAATAAATGTACACAAAATGTAATATTACTATTGCTAATAAAGGTATTAAATATTTGATGACATAAATAAAAGGACAGATTAAATGGCAAGTGATACAAGTGGTACACAGACATGGCACAAATCATAACAGTGGCAACACAAATAACTTGAGATGGAGAAACATTGAGGCAGCTGATAGGAGGCGGCTGGGAAGGGCCACCCAGGAAGAAGACCACCAGCACGCGCTCCCACCCAGGTCCCTGCATGCTCGCCGCTGGTGCACAGTCAGCCCCTTTCTGAGTTTCTACCCAAGTGACACTTTCCTTAGGCTTCATTTTGCCTCAGGGGAACCCCAAGGGTTAGTTCATCAGGTGTGTGAAGTAAAGGAAGAGATTTGAGGGGTTTTGGTGAATGACATTGGAATTCATTTAAATTCAATAAACAGTTAAGCATTGGAGTTGAGCACAAATCAGTGATCTTACTTCCCCTTTGTGCGTTGTATATGTGTGTATATGTGTGTGTACATGCGTGTGTGTACACACACTCACAGAACAAGGTAGGGACATCTAGTTCTGGAATTCAGTCAAAAATGATTCCTTTCCACTCCAGTGGAGATCACATTCCAAAAATCATCCAAGGAGACAAAAGTTAGAGAAACTGATGTGTCTATGCATTTAAAAATAACTTGCAGGGTCAGTGACCTGAGCTACCGTGTGTTTATTAATTACATCGGCATTTTAGTTTCTACTCATTTTCTGTCCCTTCCAATAAAAGCAAATAATGAAATGCTCTTGATTAATCTATTGAGCAGACTCTATTTCTAAACTCCCTAAAGTAAAAGGGACATTGTGGGTGATTTCACATGAGGTCATTATTTAACCACTCAGGGCTTAATTAACATACTGACTTACATTGCTCATTAATTATTTTATTAGTAATAGTCTTGTCAATCCAACAGCATTGTAGCTTCTGGAAGGAGAAAGTCATTTATTTCATCTATGTATCAGAGCCCCTTGCTCAGGATTAGAAATATAGTATGTGCTAGATAAATATGTGTCCATTCACGATACAACATGTAGTCTATTTCTTACTAGGCTCTCGAGAAATACAGGATAGGGATGGGGGAAATTGTGAGGATGTCTAAGACTTCGAAAATTTGAATTAAACAAAACTAAATTATCCTTGCACATAGGCTGCACCTAGCAGGAGAAAGACATACAGAGACAGACTGAGAGAGAAAGTAACAATCCCTTAACAGTTACTATGTGCCAGAAACTATGATACCTGTTAACACACTGAAGCTTCACAACAAAGTAGGGGGACAAGTGTTAAACTTTTCCCCATTTTACAAATAGGAAACTGAGATTGACAAGGCATTTTAAAAAAATATTTTATCTTTCATCCAAGTTTTCCTTCATTTCTACTTAATTTGTTAAAAATTATTTTAAGAGGCTTACCACAAATATATATAGTAACTATTTTAAACTGAGTAAGAATACACAATAAAGACCCCTAAATATAAAACATATGTAAGGAAACAAATCAAATGAAGCTTCAAATAGATCAGCCTCAAAGTCAAACTTTACATGGTTATCAGAGCAAACTTTACATGGTTATCAGAGTAGGGTTTTATGGCGATAGCAAAGTAGGAGACCACTAATTCATCATCAGAAAGCAGCAGCACTCTCATTTCCTGTTTTCCTACTATACTAGAAAGGACCCAAATCACCTACCTAGTAATTGTGGGACCTCAGAAAGAGTCCCAAGTCTGTCTGACTATCATCATTTCTCACGGTGTGCACTCATATGGAAGTTCTTTGGCACAAAATGACTGATTTCATCTCAGTGACAATTTGTCCAAAGGTTTCCTTTAGCGGGTAAGTTTTTCTGAGGCAGAAATTAAAATTAAAAATAAAAATTATAGGGAGAAGGTATAGCTCAGTGGTAGAAGTGCATGCCTAGCATGCATGAGGGCCTGGGTTCAATCCCCAGTACCTCCATTAAAATACATACATACATACATATATAAGTACATAAATACATAAACAAACCTAATTACCCTCCAAAAATTTTTTTAAACAAAAATAAAAGTTACAATACAGCAACAAAAATTTCTGATAGAGTACTTTTGGACTCTGAGAATACCCAAGAGTTTGCGCTCTCACATTTGAGATAACCTAGATTAATCAGTGATGACATTTTCTCATGATACCTACTGCAATCTGCTTGACTAACAAGTTGGAATCTGGACAACAATGTTTAGAAGAACATAGCATGGTGATGTCCATAGTGAGACCAAAGAATCAGGAGTATATGCTGAATTGTAATTTTAATATTTTTAAAAATGCATATTCTAACTTAAAAAATATCTTACATTCAATGAAAATGAAAATACAATTTATCAAAGTTTGTTAATGCAGTGAAAGCAGTGTTTTGAAGATTTATAGCATTAAATACACACATTAAAAAGAAGAAAGATATAAAATCCATAACCTACATTCTACCTTAGACAACTAAAGAAAGAAGAGTAATTTCAGCCTAAAATGGGCAGAAGGAAAGAAATAATTAAAATTACAGAAGAAACTAATGAAATTGAACACTGAGAAATAGTAGATAAAAACAAAAATAAAAGCTAATTCTTTCAAATGGCCAAGAAGAGGGATAAATGCTAGCAAGATGAACACAGTAAAAGGGGAGAAGTCATGGATTACTAGTATAGGAAAGAAAACAGGAAGATATTCACTTAGACCCTGTAAACATCAAAAGAATAATAAACAAAAACTGCAAACAGCTCTATGAACATAAATATGATCATTTTAGAGGAAAGGGAGCAATTCCTAAAAATAAACTACTACAATGCCTACAAAGAAAAACAGCCTGAAAAGCTCTAGTCTGACTAACCAAGTCAAAAAGAGAGAAAACACAGATTACCAACATTAGAAATGAAAGCTGTGTCATCACGCACAGGCATTAAAAGGATCAGAAAGGAAACTGTACTCTAGGCAGACAGATTTCATAACTTAGGTAAAATGGACCAATTTCTTGAACAACACAAACTACCAAAACTCACGCAAGGAGAAACAGATAATATAGCCTAAACAAACTGAATCAATAACTTATAAGCTTCCACATAGTTTTAACCACATACAATCAAATGTAACTGAAAATATGCTGAGTGATTACATTCAGCAAAGAGTAACATGGAACATCTAGTCTTTCTCATATGAGGAAGGTGCTTACCCTCACTTCTCTGGGTCAGAGCAGTTCTCCACTGCTCTACTGTGGAGAATTTGAATTCTCCACAATCTCTTCCAAAAAGTAAAAATAGAGAGACTATTTCCTAAGTTGCAACTCATTTTATGAGAACCAGCATTACACCAATACCAAAGTCAGATAAAGACATTACAAGAAAGGAAACCTACAGACCAATATCTCTCATGAATATAAACACAAATCTCCTTCAGAGAATGTTGCAAGTTTAATACAACAATGTATAAAAAGATTTATACACCATAACCAAGTAGGATTTATTCTAGGTATGCAAGGCTGGTTCAACATTTGAAATTCAATCAATATAATCTACATATTAACCAACTAAAGAAGAAAAATGATATGCTTATATCAATTGATGCATGAAAACAACTGACAAAACCTAATACCAAGTCATGATAAAAACTCTCATCAAATTAGAAATAAGGGGGATCTTACTCATCTTGATCAATTATATCTACAAAAAATAATCATACAAGTAACAATGTAATTAATGGTGATAGACCGGGTACTTTTCTGCTAGGATATGGAATGTGGGACCACTCCTACTCAAATAGTATTGAAAGTCCTTGTTAGTGTAGTAAGAAAATAAAAAGAAACAAAAACTATGCAAATTTGGAAAAAAGTACATATATATATACACACACATATATACACACACACACATATGTGTATATATATACACACACACACTTTTTTTTTTTTGAGAACGGTACTAAAAACTACAATCTGGGGAAAGTCAAAGTCTGGTCAAGAAGGAGGCTCGGAGGGTCCTGACTAAAATTTGGTAAAGTTTGGCCAATATGCAGGAAAATTAACCTAGGCACAAACCTTCCAAAATAATTAAGTCAAAATGGATCATATGCCAAATGTAAAAATCAGAATTAAAGGATTTCTAGAAAAAAACACAGGAGACAATCTACATGATTTTAAATTTGTTTATGAGTTATAGCTATAACACCAAAAGCACAATTCATGAAAGAAAAAGTTTATTAAAATTATTCTACAAAAGATATTGTGGAATGATTATACAAGCCACAGTTTGGGGGGAAATATGTGCAAAAAAGGTATCTCATAAAGGACTTGCATTTTAAAAATACAAACTCTTAAAACTCAACAATAAGAAGACAAACAACCTAATTTAATAAATGGGAAAATGATCAGATCTCTCACCAGAGGCAAAGGCAAATAAACATATGAAAAAATGTTCAACATCATTTGTCTTTCGTTGTGTTTGTTTCCTATTATTGCTGTAATAAATTATCACTAACTTAGAGACCTAACCCGACACAAATGTATTCTTTCACACTTTTGGAGGTCAGAAATCCAAAACAGATCTTATGGGGTGAAAATTAAGGTGTCATTAGAACTGCGTTCCTTCTGGATGCTCTAGGGAAAAATCGATTCCACGCTTTTAAATGTATATATGCACAAATTAACATAGACACACACATTTCCTTGCTTTTTCAGCTAACAAGGCCCAGAAGCAATGGCACCTGAGTAACCACGAGCACATGTAAGGCCCAGAGAGTGGTTTTTAATACCATTCTCTAATAAAAGGAACTCCAGGGTCCTTGGAGAAATGACTACTTCTAAGACTGGAGAAGCAAATATACAAGACTAGCCTGGAGCACCTATAGTGCCAGAAAGTAAGAAAATGCTAAATAAGCCAACACAATGGCGGGAAAATGTCAAAAGGATACCAGAAACAACTGAAGAAGCTCACACTGGCCAAAGCTGGAACAATTCAAAAAATAAACTAAATAGCATACATATGGGATTATAACCCAAAGTGTAAAATAAATATCCATGAGTCCATACTAAGATAAATAAATGACTGAATAAATGAATACATGGAGGAGAAGAAATAAATCTCTTGTACAGAAGGATTCCCAGTAATTTATGTTCAAGGAGGTAGAGCATAACTCCCCACGCCTTACGTGTGGGCTGCACATAGTGACTCCCTTCCAAAGAGTGACATATAAAAAGGAAGATAAAAGTTATTTCACAGTGGAAAAGTCTGACATCACCTCAGTCAGATGACCAAGGTCAACATCAGCAGTAATAAGTCATCTTGATAGTATGTACCCTTCATATAATGTGATGGGAATGGCACTTAACCTTTGTGATCTTCCTCACAAAATCTCATAATCCCAGTCTAATCGTGAGGAAAAACATCAAATTCCAATGGAGCGACATTCTACATAATACGTGATCAGTACTCCTTAAAACTCTCAAGGTCATCAAAACAAAGAAAGTGTTTGAAGCTGCTACAGCCAAGAGGAGCCTAATGAGACATGACGACAAAATGTCATGCAGGATCCTGGATTGGGTGCTGGAGCAAAAAGAACATGCCAGGTAAAACTAAGAAAAATCTGAATAAACTAAGGACTTCAATCAATAACAATCAGTACTGGTTCATTCATTGCACAAGTGTACCACACCAATATAGACTATTAATAACAGGGGGAACTGGGTGTGGTGTGTGTGGGAACTCTCTGTCCTATTGTCCCAATTCTTCCATAAATCTTAAACTATCCTTGAATTAAAAGTTTATTTTAAAAATTGTTTATTGTAACTTATCAGAATCACCATCTCATTATCAAGTTTACTACAGGATTCTGGTGTACACATTTCTGTACTAATTCAAAAGCATGTTTGTGACAAGTGATCATGGGCACAATTAATTTTTGGTGAACATATCTGGAAGCCAATACCAGGCCTGATCTAAGTTACTGTTCTCATACGAAATCATTTCACGAGAAATAGATATAAAATGTCTCTTCTACATAAATAATTCATATTTGACAGTTCCACAATAAAATAATTTCCTAATTTTTTTTAATAAACCAAGACTTTGGTTCTACATGGCAAAAATGACATTTTGTGGTAGTCCAATACACTGCCTTTATTCTTTTAGACTAAAAAGAAAAGAACAGTGGTTTAATCCGAAAATCAAATGTTCAAGCCAAGTGAAGGCTAAATGCCAAATAATAGCTTCATGAGGGTTTGAATGTTCCTAGTCCAAAACAATGGAGGATCCATTTCTAAGAAAATTTAGTGATACCTTTAACAGCCCAATGATGTGCTTCATTGAATTTTTCCTTATCATCTGAAGAGCTGAAACCAACTTCAGATACTATTTTCCAGTTTCTGATTCCAGAAATAATTGGATTACACACCCATTTAATAAAAATTTTAATAGGATCATATGTTAATTTTTTTCTTCAAATGAAGACAGCTTTATAGACTTAACAAGCACTCCTTCATTAAAACATTAGAGTACTGTTTTCTGATAAATACCAAATTATCCTGAACTTGAATTTATTACTACCTCTTTGTAAACTATTGTAATGCTACCATACATATTGTGAATTTGTTTAACTGAATGGATAGCAATAAAGACAAAAATGGATCCAAAGAAATAAATTTCTACATTAAAATTCGAAGTTCATGCATTTATTTATTATTTTGTATTTAATTTGTAGATTATTTTTTGGTTGTATAGCAATCATAAGCATGGTAAATTTATGTCAAATTTATGTGGTATATGTGTAGATCACAATATAATAAAAATAACTAAATATAATACAATAAAAATAACTAAACACAACACTCTATAGTGTTGGAAGATTGTTTCTTCCTGAGAGAAATCAATACATTACTCATATTTCAGAAGACTGCATACAGGGCTCATAAAATTCCCCAAATAGCAAGCCAACATTGAAAAGGTCAAATCATTATGTTAAAGTAAATCAATACCAGATTTCACCTGTTTCTCCCTTGCTTTGATCACTAACGCTAAGAGGCAATAATCTTCTACATTGTGCATTATTCCCGGGGTCAGCATCTCTAGGAGAAAAGTCATCAGCTACAATCAAATCTATTGTCAACAATGAGATTTAATGAACTGCCAAGTTCAAAGGATATGGAGGATATGGACGCAGACTGAAGAGAAAAAAGAAACAGACCAGGAGAAAGAAAATAGGTGAAAGTAATGAGGTTAAATTGTAAAAGAAATAGCAGAAGGAAGAAGAAAGGAAGGGAGGGAGGAAAGGAGGAAGGGAGGGAGGGAAGGAGGGAGAGAGGGGGTAAGAGAGAGAGAAAGAGAGAAAGAGAAAGAAAGAGAAAATGGAGACAGAAGTAGTGCCCCGATATAGCTTCATTAATCTGCTTTTCTGTTTCTTCATCTTGGGATATCTCCTCTTACCAAGTCAGAGAAAAAACAGTGTCTTTTCACAGGGACTGGAAGATAAAGGGAAACTGAGTCTGCATATCAAAGAAGAAAACAGATTGAAAAGCAATCAAATGGTTCACTGATCTTTACTTCACAAAGTTAACATATTTGACTACTTTGTTCAGTGTATTCATATTTCTGTCACTAAACTGAACCTTTGTGACAGAAGCCAGTCTATCCACTTTCCATTTCTATGATTTCCTTTCCAGGTTTTGGCAGGAATGTGAATGCAAAGTGAACATACTGCAGAACACATGACCCAGTCATTGTGACCACTGTGATCATTCTTTGGGACTGGTATTGATTGAGTGGCAGCTCTAAGTACAGCTCATGAACACACACGATGCGACTGGATCAGACAGAGTGCCACCTAGCTCAGCAGTCACAAAGGCAACAGGGATTTGAAGGACTTATCTCAATAATCAAACAGAAAACACTGTAGTTTCCATTCATTAAACATCATTTGATATTGGTACAACAAGTTCTTAAAAGATGCTTGAAGTAGTTATACTAGAAATAGTTAAATTTCTAGAATCTTTAAATTCTTGTTAGTCCAATATGAGATCATATCAATTTATGTTTCTAGGAATTCATGACAGATATCTTAAATTCATCAGATAAATAACTATATGCATATAAAATATCAAATGAAAATGTACATTAGAAGTATATTCATATTTACGTTGAGATAAAATATTCTTATCCCACAATATTAGACTTGTGTGTGTGTATTTTAAGTAATTAAACTTTGAGTCCATTTTTAAAACTGGAAAACTTTTATTAAACAAACATTTTTGTATTTTTATATTACATAAAATACTAAATATTATGTTAAAAATTTTCTGATAGAACAGAATCTAGACATGGAAAGCGTATTTCCTTCATATTTAAAAATTGTGGTCTATTTTAGCAGTCTTATGTTGGTCACATCCAGAACACCTAGATATTTTTCCACAAAACCCACAGCACCTAGATATTTTTCCAAATCTGACAACAATATTTATATCTCTCAAATCTATAATGTTATATGAAAGAAATAGTATAAATTTTTATTTAGTATTATGGGTAAAAAATTATTTAACTTAATATACAAGACTAGGGGAAATGCATCTTACCCATCTATGTGTGTCTCTCTACAATTCAGTTAACACTGCCATTTTGATGAAATGCAGCTACTACTCTTCAGCAAGAACCGACCAGTCACCAGTTTCTTCCAGTTTTTAGGCTCTCGGCAGTAACTCATCTTTTGTATTGCATCCAGATTTATTTTCTTCTAAAACACCAAAATAATTCTTAAAAGGTAAACAACAGCTGCCCTGTTCAATAAACATAGCAGATATCAATCTGCCTTTATCATTCTTGACATTTTGGAAGATTTAAAGCTGTTACTACTCTCCTTTTTGAAACACATGCCTCTCCTGGCTTCCAAGTGTATGGCTTCCATACACTCTCCTTTCTCCCTGCTGCTCTGGCTGTTTCATCTTTGCCCTTCTTTTCAGAACAGTAACTGGATGAACATCCTCAAGGCACTGGTATGCAACCCAGATCCCCTTCTGAGGGGTTCTCATCTCTACTTTAATTATCATATCAATCCAAATGATTCATACACTTATATTCCCATCCTAGACTTCTCTGAACTCCAGACCAGGATATCCAACCACCTCTCTTAGATGACTCAAAGGCAACTTAAAATGAGAAAGTTCCAAATTGCACTTAGGTGGTTTTATAACATGGCTGTGAATTCTTTGAAATTCTTCCCATTGAGTGGTGGGGTTTCTGTCCCTTATCTCTGAATCTGTGTAAGCCTGTGACTGTTTCAGCTAACAGAGTATAGTGGAAGGGAGGGACTATGATTTCTGAGACTAAAATATAAAAGTCATGCAGCCTCCACCTTAGCTGATGGAATGCTAATAGAAAGCTACCATTTAAGAATTTCAGCAACTTCAAGACTGCCATGATATGAGGAAGCCCAAGCTATATAGAGAGGACATGTTAGTCATTCTGGTAGACAGACCTAGCTGAGACTAAATCATTGATCCATCCCAGTCCAGGCTGCAGAGGGAGAAAGAAGAACTTCCAAATGGTTCCATTCATCACTTCTGGTCATTTGAGGTTCCCCAGCTGAGACTCCAGACACCATGGAACAATGACAAGCCATCCCCACTGAGCCCTATCTAAATTCTTGACCCAACGGTAATGCAGCAGTAGATAGCAACCCTGGTCCTCTTTCAATGTCTTCCTCTGTTTCAACTCCATCATCAACTCCTGTGGATTTTGTCTTTTAAATCTCTCTTGAATTCATGAACTCCTATCTTCTATCAACAAAACCCTTGTCCAAATTACCATTATCCTCAGCCTAAATTACATCAACTGCATTTTCATGGGTCGACCCTCTTCTCCTTGCCTCTAGCTCAGCCCCAAGTCATTCTCCACTGCCAGCCGAGTGATCTCTTCAACTCAAATCTATTAATGTTACCCCATGCTTAGCACTCCTTAGTGTTCCACGGACCTTGACAAAAGTCTTCATGAAGTTTAGAAGGTCTGTATGATCTGGCCGTGGTCTTATACTCTCCCATTTCATACTGTCCAACAGAGTAGCCCCAATTTCACTTGTGATTATTGAGCATTTGAAATGTAACCAAGGTGACCAAGGAACTGAGTTCTTAATTTTATTCAATTTTAATTAATTTACATTTACAACTAGATACTTGATTCAACTATTGGAAAACATTTATTTGTTTGGAACAACTTGATATGTGCAGTAATTTTTTTCAACTGTAAATTTTATGAAATTTAAATACAGAACAAGTCTTCCCAATGAAAATTTAGCATCTAAATTGAGATGTGCTATACATTTAAAATGCACACTGGTTCTCAAAGACATAGTACAAGAAAAAGAAGGTAAAATATTAAATTAATAATTTTTATGTGGACTATATTTTGTAATGATAATATTTGGGATATAATGGGTTAAAATACTTTAATAAAGTTAATTTTACCTGCTTCTTTTTACTTTTTTTAATGTGTCTACTAGAAAATTTCCATTACATGTCTAGGTCTGATTATATTTTTATTAGACAGAGCTGCTTCAGATATGTTTCCCCCAGACACTCCAGTCCCCTCTTGGCCCCTTGTGCTCACAGTGCTTCCTCTCCTCATAGGGCCTTTGCATGTGCTGTCCCTGTCCCTTCCCATCTTTCACCCCACTAACCCCTACTCATCTTTCAGCTCTCTGTTCAAGCCTCATTTCCTCAAGAAAAACATTTCTTGTTACAGTGGCAATTTTGCCATTTGTCCTTATTAGATACACGCACCCACCCCCCAACCCTAAGCTGTCAGTTTCATGACAGCAGAGACCACATTCGCTTTTGCTGTTTTCTACTCAATGTTTAGCACAGGGTTTGGCTTATAGTAGCCTGGAGTGCAAAGGTTTATAAAACACAAGTCAGGACACAAAAATATCAGACCATAGCAAGTAAGAGAACTTTGTCTTCAAAAAGCAAAACAGCACCATATGCATTTTACTAATTGAGTTCAATTAGCTGTTCAGTGAATGAATGAATAAATGATACTGTCAATTCTCCAGGAAAAATATTTCACAGTTTTCTGCTGTTGAGGGCAGAAAACCCAAACTCTTTATCTGATCATTGAAGTGTTTTACCATTTGAGCCCCAGACTTGTTTTAGTTACTTCCTATCACTGTTCTCTGGAGGAGACACAATGGCCAGCCTCCAGAGTCAGGCAAATCTGAGTGTGGTCCTGCTTTTCTCTGTGACCTTCTTAAAGTGCTTCCTCAACTATAGGAAGAGATAGTAACAGTAACCATGTCAAAGGGCTACTGTGAAGATTAAATGGAACAATGTACATTTAGCACAGTGTCTATCACAGAGTAAGCTCAGTAACATTTAGCTATTAATACTATCTCTAGGCCAAGTACAAAGTAATAATAAGTACCATTTATTAAATATTTACTATATATAGTCATTGTGAAGTAAATTATGTCAATGACTGCACTGCAGTTACTATCAGAAAAAGAAAGTGAGGTTCAGAAAGATTAAGTCATTTGCACAAAACCACACAGCTAGTAAATGGAAGAACTGAGATTCACAGCCGGGCAACCTGATGCCTAAGTACACCTTTTTACCACTGTATCTCCGTATCTGGCAACAGGCATACAGGTATCTTTATTTCCATGTATGCTATTCTCCTATCATTTAAATAACCATTCCTACAACACAGCATGTACTTTCACAGCTCCATTTTCCTGTTCACTCTGCTAACTCCCTTACCTAAACCACCTTCCCCCTCCTTTCTCCAAAGGGCAAAATTCTAGTCAAGGTTCCAGGCTCTCTCGCACGTAATCATCACCTTCCTCCATTGTCCATCCTTCCTCTGGATGTATAATTCCATCCTTTCAGATAACTAAGCTCTCTGTTCATTGAATTAGTAAAAGATGCCTTCCATTGCTTGATTGGTCTTTGTATGCAAAGTCATCTCTCCTGTTTCATTCTGAAATTCTCAAGGTCCAGAACAGGATCACACTCATTTTTGTATCTCATGCATTTAACAAAATGCTAGAGACGTAAGTAAGTGTGCAGTGAATTTATGTTGATATGAAAATTCACTTAATATGTGGTCTGCACAAGCTGCTTCTATTTATATACACACATATTCACACACATGCAGGTGTGCAAACCCACATGCACACACACATGCTCACATGAACACAAACACACGTGCCTACACCAGCACACAAATAAAAACAACCCTGCACACACAAAAACACTCACAATAGCTTGTGCACATGCAAAAACAGGCAGGCACACATGCACACAGGCATGCTCACACACATATTCATGCACACAAGCAATTGTGCACACACAGAGTGCATCTCAGTTTTTTGTTTTGTTTATGGCTAAACAAATAAAATATTGAGAAAAGAATTACATTTAAAAGGACTTTGTAAGAACTAAGCTAGACTCTTCGACTTTGTCATTTAAAACAATGAAAGCCATTTGTATATTTAATTTTCATAAGAAATTAAATAGCAAAAGGATTTTGTTGTTGCTTTATTTTCCCACTTTTTATTATAAAAATGCATTTCAAGATAAAGATGATCTTAGTACTTGGTACTGAGATCTCACTCCTCTCTCTCTCACATACACATTCCTTAGGATAATGTTCACTCATATATCTTTAGTAAAAGAACAGCAGTGCAAAGAAAATTCAGACCCAGATCATCTTTAAAAGATCACACTAAAGATTTCATATCAATGTTTTTATTCAAACTCTTTGGCTTTTGGATTTTATATTCTATTAAGAAATCATAAGCTTTGAGGATATTTTATTTTATGATCTGAACTTTTAAGTCAGTAAAGCTACCAGTAAAAGATGTTCTAAAGAATTAAACAGATACTTTCGCCTTTTAAAGCAAATTAAAAAATACCACTGAAGCAGGAAAGTGATGCTGCATCACCATTAAAATTTTAACAAAGCAGACAATAAACAGTCAAGTGTACAACTGTGTGTATAGAGATAATCCCGCCGCAGCTTGCTGATGGCATTACTAAATCATGGGACCTTCACTTGCAGGTTGTTCTGCGAGCCCATGAGGGAATTATAGCCCTATTTCATACAGCCAAGTCACATTACTATCTGCTGGGAGAAGGCACGGGGGCTATAAACATCTCATATGGTCTGTACTCCATTAGATAAGGATATTAAAACCTCAGATCAATAAGACACCATGAAGCTATTATGATCATCGGTAGTTAAAATAGCCCAAAACACTCACTTGTGTGCAAAAAGAAAGAAAGCATATTTTAATCTCTTTGAGCATCAGATGTGGCTGCATTCTAAATCTGTCTGAGGAGTCACCCCCTCCGTCACTAGGAAGCAACGCTCACATTTGCATATTCTGCCTGGTGCTTGCAACCTGGGTGCTGGAAGTGGTGTTGTCAAATGGGCCTGACTGATGTCAGGTTAAGACAGCCTCCTCATTTCAGATCTCGTAATAGAGTTTTCATTCTTCCAGCTCCATAACGCATGCAAAAGTCATCCCGATGCCTTTTCAAAAGTTGTCACAATGCATGGGAAGAACCAAATGTATTATAGGTTTGCCTCCTGTAGACTATACAGCAGGCGGAAGAGTGGCTCAGAGAGATTTCCACTGTGTATAATTATAAGGAGCTCTCCAGCTGAACAGTTACTGTAATGCCCACAGTGTGCGGTGTCTGGAAAAGAATACAGAGAAATGTGCAGCACAGCACTGTTGTCTAATGTATTAAACATACATTCATACACTCCGCATGGTAGCATCACTCCCCTCCCCCTGCCATCATCCTACCTATGAGGAAAGAGCTGTAGCAGTTTATCCAAGTTCCCAGCTCCCTGGGGCTCCCTCCACGGCTTGCCTGCCCTCTACAAGAGGGGAAAAGGAGGGTGGAGGCCCATATTTCTCTTTGCTGGTCTGGTTCACAGCTTTCCATCTGCTCTTAACAGTGACATTTGATTAAGCGGAACTATAAATCTGTCAGAAAACAATCGTCCCTCACAGGCCTCTTCTGTGTTTTCACAGTGGGCCGCACTGAGCTGGACGGCTCTGGGGAAATCAGCCCACTCCTGTGCGAGGCCACTCAGAATTACTTCAGTGCGACGCAGGTCAGGGCACTGCCATGGGGACTCGCACGCACTGGAGTTTCCTGACTTCCCCAAAGCCTGTTGAGATGTGAAGGAGGAAGCCCAGCCCCTCTGTCCCTGCCTCCCTTAGCCGCATTCCCCTGCCACTAGATACTTGGTGGACTCCCAGCCTGGAGGAAATAACAGCCACCTGGGGGATATACATGTTCATACATTAAATAATCAGACACACAATAAGGGAAAGAAATAAACTGCTAACTGAAACACTATCAGGGACTAGCCTATAATAGAGACAAATACCATGAGATAGGAGGGAAAATGGTCAAACTGCCTGGTTTTGTCAAAAATGTATAAAGAAAATGAAATTTGAGATACGCTACCAAAAGGAGGGCAGATGAAATAAGGCAGGCCAAGGCCCAAAGGCCAGCTGCTGGTGGCAACCCCTTCCTCACGGAGTAGCGGAGAGGGACGAGAGGGGTGTTGTGAAAGGATGGACTCACACATTGTCCAGGGCTCTGTCATCTGGCTAAAAAGAACTGGGGAACCGTTCTCAGCTCCCGAGCAGAGACTGTCTTACCAGAACCTCCTGCACCCGGGCCAGCTTCACGGTCGTGCATGCAAAGTTACACAGGGCCCTGTGTTCAGAGAGCTGCACTTGGTTTAAAACTGCTATCACTGTCTTGAAATTCTTAATACTTTTTGAACATGGAGCCTAGCAAATTAGGAAACTAGGCCTGACGGCAGTCCTGTTCCTCACACACGTTCATTAGCTGGATAAAAGTTCTGTTCTCACAGGCCTCACAGCTGACATGCGCCTGATGCTGGAGCCGAAGTCACCCATCTTCCCTTTGCGCCCTGACAGCAGTGCTAGAGCCTCCTCCATACACCTTCCCTCTGTGCCTGTGACTACGGAGGGGAAGGGTGGGGGGCGAGGCTTGAGTTCATTCAGCTTCCCCTAATACCTTTTCATAAGTCTCCCAAGAATTACACAGCCTTTGAAAATTGTTGGCAAAGACCAGTTTTGGACTGTGTACTCTGACGAACAGCTACTTCCTGACCCTATTCCTCCTCCTCTTCCCTTTGGTCCCTTTGTCTGTGACCTTAAGAAAGTTTCTTAATTTCTCTAAGTCTTTCTTTCCTCATCTGTTAAGCAGAGATAATCATAACCACCTTAGGAATCTGCAAAGACTCAAAGAAGTTAATGTATGTAAAGATCGCTGGCTCAGTGGTCAGGACAATGGACCTGTCCTTACATGATTGTTCTGTCTCCCTCTCTCCCTCCTTCTTTTCTTTCTTCCTCTCATCCTTTTTTTGTTTTTCCTCAATGGAAATATGCTAGGACTAGGGCATTTTTGATGGTTAGTTTTCCTCAAATACTTTTTTCAGTGGGGTGAGTGTAAAGATAGGTAATACTGAGGAAACTAGGAGACCTCAGACTCAGAATGGGAACTAAGACTCTCATTTCAATTACTTCACTGAAGGACGGCAGGGAGTGAGGGCTCTCCTGCCAGAGGCTGGTAGTCACCACACCCAAGTTCTTGAAGACATCAAGATTACAGGATCTCTCTTTTGTTTTCTTCTTAAACAGAGTTCAACCTAAGACCTTCAACACACATAGCCTCATGGTTAGCAGAGAATATGAGATGCGTCTCAAGATGCTCAGGAAGTAAGAGGAGACCAGGGCCCTGATGAGGGCAGAGGAGCTCACCAGCAGATGTCAGAAGCGCTAGCTCTAAGTGGGTGGGGATGATGTACATTTGAAAGACGTCATGCTGTTTATCTTGGGAAACATTAATAATTATTTTCTTGCCTGTCTTTATCATTGCATGTCATATCATTGAGAGACAGATTTCTTCATCCATAGATAGGATGATACATAGACAGACAGATCCGTCCTTGGCTCTAGTTCTTCCCCCCTAACCTCTTGGATTTGGAAAACCTGCTTGCCTTCTCTGTCTAGTCATCCTTTCCCATCTCAGATTTGCTCTTCTTGGGAAATCCTGTCTATGCCTTGATCTCCCTAGCTCAAATTCTCAACCTGTTCCCAAACCTAGAAGCAAAGGTTCCAGGGTCTCTCTTTTTTTCTGGTCCCTAAGTCACTTGTTTGCTTCTGATCCTAAAGCAAGGGTGGATGTGATACGATTCTGAATCTGGAACACTGCAGGTGCTCAAGACTGGAAAGAGGGGGGTCCAAAGGATCCCTGATTTTGGTTTTAAGTGAGAGCAGGGCAGGAGACTGACAGGAGGAGCTTAGGAGAGCAAAGATGTTGCATTCCTGTAGAGGAGTCGGGAAAAATTCTTACCTTTTACATAGATCATTACCTTCCCCAGAAATTAATGAAGGGTCAAAAGGAAGTCAAGGAGAAACAGGGAGCTCCATGTGTAACTTGGGTGGGGCTGAGTGGAAAGGTGGGTGGGGCACAAAGGGAAACTGATGAAGAAGCCTAAGAATTGGTACTCCTGATGGACTTAAAGACTTTCCCGCATAGATGGAATTTATTTCACTGTCGCTTACGGAGACTGCAGCAGGACTGACAAATTGACCATCCACCCCCATTCCTTACTTCTTCATCTGAAATGATACACAAGCAGTTTTATTGGGCCTGAATCTTCCATCACTCCCTGCATCATAGCAAACATAGCAGCTTCGTTACAGCTCATCACATCAAAATGCCCCACATGCTGCATTCAAAATTAATTGCTAAGAAACATGACAGCAAACTGTGGACACGAGACTTGGGTGGTACTGCATATTACAAACCCACCTGAGATTCTGCCTACACAATGAGCTCAATAAAATGCCCATCCAGAGAGGCTTCTTTCTGGAGGAAGAAGTTCAAGGCTACTCATGAACAGATAACAATGGAATATGTGACTGGGAGACGCAAACCATAACTTACGTTGCATTTGAGGTTACAAAAGCTCTCCTGTTGGAATTTTCATTCAAAAATCAACACTGATAAAGTTCATCGAAATTTTCTTCCCATCTTCCAGGAATACTATTGTTTCATTCACAAGGGACAAAATAGAGAGATACTACAAACAAACTTTGAATTTCCTCAAGCTCTTAATGTGTGTTTACTAAGATTTAAAAAGGAGCATTAAGGGCCTGCTTACTATGTGGGGAGTAACAAGAAAAAAGCCAATCTTCCCATAATTTCAAAATAAATAAAAATACCAGCTGGACTATTTTCCTGCATGAATTAAGTTGACTTTGACAGGCAATGCCATTTTTGGCTTAGAGAAATCTGTGGTGAATTCCTACCTGTTCCTTTCAATGCTACCCTTGGGACTAGATTCTGATTGGCTTAGATATTTAGTCCACCCTTTAGTGCCAGTCGTGTTGAGTTACAGCCTCAGCCTTGCTTTCAGAAGGCCCCTTACCTTTTAAATGTTCCTTGCCTGGAAGTTCTTACTTTATTAGATTTGGTCAGTGTGCCCACTATCCAAGGTATTACACCCCAACCTATTAGGGAAAATCTCCATTACTCAGTTTCACGTTCACTACTGCATGGAAAATGATCTGAATTAAATGTCATTCCCAACAAATGAAACAACCAATCCTGACTAGTATAGGAGTTTTACTGTCAGAAGGTATATTACTTCCCAAGCAAATCTGGTAAGATTCTTTCCTCTTTGCAGAAGTGCTCTGTTAAGTTTCAAAAAAATATATTAACCAGAAATCGAGGATAATTCAACAACAAACAGGAAAGAGAGAGAGTCTTCTGGTGACAAGAGGTATCAAAAAGGATGGAATTCAAAGTCACCCATGTGTCAAGACCTCACCATCTCACAAGCAAGGCAGCGTGACTTATGAAACCTAAATAAAGTGGCTGTCTAAATTAGTGCTATCAACCCACCTGAATGGAACATTTATTCAGTTAACCCACAGCACATATCAGACTGAAAGTAAATAATGAACCTCATGAATCTAGTTTGGTGACCAGATTTGTCAACCTGATATGTGTCTCCCTCCCTGTGTGTGTGTGTTCCTTAGTTTTTATTTTATACGTGGAATACTTAGAATGCTTGGGCAGAAGTTTCAAAGGAAAAAGTATATTTGTAAGACACCACAGTTCTAAAGAAGGATAAAAATAACTTTTAAACAGAAACTTGAGATTGTGTCTCAGTAAGTCAATCATTGAATTTGTACCATGCAGTCCAGTGTTAGGGAGACAAAAACACCTATTGAGGGCTATTATTCTCCATACCAATTTCCCTTCATTGATAATAAATACTAAATATTTAAAATTAATTTGCTAAAATTTTAATGTTATTTTTAAAAATTAAATGTATAATCAATGTAATCATGGTATTTTTATCTTGAAATGAGAAATAAAATATGTATGTATACATATAATTATGTATTTTTTATGAATGCAGTATCTTATTGTCCCCAAGAACAATACATTACAATATCACCAAGCAAACTGACCATCTTGCCTATTACACTTAAGGCCAGTATCCAAACCAAAGATGTAGTGTCATTCCTTGATTTGTCCCTGAGCAGAACTCATAAATTTATGTACTTACTTACCCTCCTTTTTTGTAAATCCCTTGGGTTCCTCCTATAGAGGAATTCTAGGCTCTGCTCCCCAAAGCAGACTGCATCTGGATTGTCTCCTCTGTGGCCCTGGCGCCTAAGGAGGAGGCCAAATCCTTGACCTCAGGGGGCTGCAGCCTTTGAAGGATGACCAAGCATCTGGGCTATCTCAGGGGCCCAGCAGGACTAAGGACTGTGACAACGCCACTTTTCCACTAGCAAACATAAATCCAACCTTCATGTCGTTTCCATTGTGTTAATTATCGTATATTAATGAATATTTGTAATAATGCAAATTGAGAAATGATCTTGCACAAGCCTCAGGAATTTTGAAAGTGAAAGGAGGTGCCATTGGTTCTTCAGTACTTTTGCTTGACCTCTTTTATAGAGGACATCAAAGCAAACAAGAATGTGTGTGCACATATATAATGTGTAAGGGTGTCATGTACACAAACATATATGCCACCTTAAACTCTTCTTAAAGAGATGCTAAGTTCCCTGTCTATCTCTCTACATAGCTAAATATACAGACAGATAGGAAAATACTTACTCCTCAACAGTCATGCACAATACTGTCTGTTTTGTTCACTGCTATAGCCCCGGAATCTAGAAGCTTAGACACAGTCTGGAACACAGTAGATGCTTCATAACTATTTCTTTACTAAATTCTTATTTTATGTAATTTTTTAAAATGCAAATTCTTTGGTTTATATTTACAATTATATATATGCACATGTGTATATATGTATAAATGTGTGTGTATATATACAGACCTTCAAATCATGTAAATATGCAAATATTTGGTTAAACAAGCAAGGCTCCATTTTGCAGTTTCAAGCAGTTGTATCACATGCAACAGCATTCGTGTTTTTGTTTGTTTTTAGTTACATTAGCATAACTTGCTTGGGTTTTGGTTTTTGTATTCAGCCTTTAAACCGTGGGGATTTCTTTCCATCTGTGAAAAAGCCTGAAGGTGTGAGCCCTTGTCTTGTGGAACAGTGGAAGGACCGCAGTCAGATGATTTCATTCACTAAGCAGAGCTGATGGGTTCCAAAGAGGTCTCCTGACCAAAGCTGGGCCTAGCTGGCTTCTTTCAGAGAGAAGGGGAAGGAAAGAGAGGGAGGGCAGGAGAGAGGGAGAGAGAGGCTGAGGTCAGCTCCCTCAGGTGACTTGACCTACACACCACAGGCCTGAGGAACTGAGATGACCCTCTTCCATCCAGCGTGGGAACTGAGGAAGCAGAGGAAGCCAGTCACAGTACGAAAGAAAAAGGAAATAGATCTGCTGAGAGGAACATGGGTAACAGATAGTCTGATCCCTCACCAGGTCCCTATTCCCGAGGTCTGTGTTAGCTTTGCCTCCTGCAACCTTAAAAGAAATATCTATGTATTTTGCTGAAGATAGATTTCTACTAATTACAAGGAAAGGAGTTACAAATCAGTAAACTTATACACACACACACACACACACACACACATACACATACACACAGCACTTCCAAAAAGGATTCGAAGTAGCTATATCACAAATAAAATAAAATTATTTGAAACACTAAAACAAATGAATCAAATAACACAATGGCCTGAAAGTGAAGATTTTCATATCATGCCAGAAAAAACAAATTAAGAAAATCCTCCACAGTCACCCCTAAGCTTCCTAGAAGTCAAAGCAAAGAGGAAAACAAGCTACAGAGTACATGCTGTTCTTTGAAGTCAGCACTGCAATTCAGCATCGAAAGACCAAAGTGTGTACTTTGAAGGGAACCATGTATTTTTACAGATACCACTATACAATTTAATATACATTATTCATGCCACATATGTGTGTCTATATATAGATCTCTAAATAGCTTTCTATTTTATATTTACCCTCAACTAAATCCTATAGCATATAGTTAAGATATATTTCTAAGAGAAAAAAAATCAAAGTCAAATAACCCAAAAACGTAGTTTATTATTTATCTATGGGACAAGGCTAAAGAATTTTGAGGGTTGATAGTTTAACCTCCTTAAAAACCAGAACAAGATTTACAACTCATTTGTAGTAAATAAAGTCTTCTTGCCTATCTCTATGTTATCTTTCCTGATTCCATTTCCCCTTTTGTCTGCTTTCCTCAACTACTCACTTCAAATTATATTTTACCTTGTCATGCTTTCTATGTTTAGAAACTGTCTTAAATTCTTCCTGGAACTATGTAGAATCTACATACATGCATACATACATAAAACATATATACATAGTGCACATACATAGGCCAGCAGAAAATGGGGAACTGTCTAAACGGATCCCCACTTAGCTTACTCGTTAGGTTAAGCAATGTTCTCCTCCTCTTCTGTAAAACATCTGGCTGTTGCCTAGGACACACGTACTCCCACTGGAAGGTAACTTTGTATTATGCAGACACATATATTTGGCTTGAGTCATACACAAACTTACATCGGTTCGGTTTGTTCCAAAGCTGGTTTCATAGTGTGCTGCTTGTTATTTTAATAATCTAGTTAATTAAACTATATTTATGCTTGTGGAATGAGAAAGTGAAGAGAGATACCTAAAAATAAATCAGCTTAAGGCTTCAGAAAGACTTGGTACAAGCATCTTGTTTTAAAAAAAAACTGTCAAATTTTCAAAATATATTCCAAATCTAGTTATTTCTCATCATCTCCACTGGTACTGGCCTGGTCAAAGCCAGCATCTTTCATGTGGATTACTGAAATCACCTCCTCACTGGTAGCCCTGCCCCTTCTCTTTTGCCTTTGAACCTATTCCCAGCATAGTTGCCAAAATGCAACTGTGATTGCAAAAGCCAGCAGGCCTTTGCACTGTCTGATCCTCCTGCTAGAAGGCTCTTCCCCACGTCATAGATTCACTCCTCTCCTTTAAATCTTTGTTCAGTGTCATCTATTCAGCCAGGTCTATCCTGAATTTCCTAATATGACTGCAAACACTTTCCCACATCCCTAGTCCCCTTTGCCCTGATTTTCTTTTCACTGGCATGTTCCACTTCTATTATAATACATCATTTACTTATTATTGTTTATTGCTGGTCTATCTGTCCTCATGATGTTACAATTCCAAGGGATACAGACAGAATACAATTTCCAAGGGAACATTCTGTTATCTGATCCACTGCAAGTGGCTAGAAGAGTGCCTGGCACAAAGTAGACTCTCAATAAATGTTGGCTGCACTAATTAACGCAGCTTGGAAAAGACAGCTGTAAAACGGACAGAGTAAATGAGTTAATGAAAACTAAGTCAGCTTATGAAAACCAATAGTATTTTTTTCTCTCTATCAGCAATAACAAATTAGAAAAGTAACTTTTAAAATTGTTTATTTTACAATAGGCACAGAATTATGAGGAATTTTCTTAGCCAAGAGTCTAAATGGCTTCCATGAATAAAACTTTAAATTGGAAAATAAAGACAAAAAGGATTATCTGAATAGAGATATTTATATCAGGTTTCCCCTAGATTAATTTGTAAAGTCAATGAAACCCTAATACAGGTTGCATATGAATATTTGAGAAAATCAGTAAACATACTCTCTATGGAGTGTGTGTGTGTGTGTGTGTGTGTGTGTGTGTTGCACAATAAGGGATGATGGATAGCTGTCAGCTTTTAAAAGAGGATTAAATGTTGAGACTTGCCCTCCCAAATATTTAGCCATACATACCACAAAGACATAGATCAGAGCGAAAAAAATATATACTATTGTGATGTTGCCAGAGAAACACAACAATGGATCAATGGTACAAAATAGAGAACTCAGAGAAGACTCCTAATTTACAGTAAAATTGGCACCACAAATTAATTGAAAAAAGAAAACAGTTTTTAGAAAATAAAGTTTGGAAACTAATTCACTGTGTGAGAAAAATAAAACTGTATTTCTACCTAACACAACAAGTAACGCATACTACAGATGGACTAAATACTGAAAGTAAAAGATAAAGCTATATTTGTAACAGAAAAAATTAAAGAATATCTCTATGATCTAAGGGCAGTAAGGGACTTTTTAAAACTTCAAAACCTGCATCATAAGAAAACATTTTAAATGTGACTACATAGAAAGTAAGGATGTCTGGTCAATGAAGAGTTCCACGAATAGACAGGCAAATCAGAGACACTGGCAATGTCTAAAACTGCCAAAGGACGAGCGTCTGTAGTGCAGCAAGGTCTGTGAGTCAACCACAGTCATACAGGATCAACACACCTCCACTGGCCTAGCTGAGCTTGAATGTGTGGTTCCAGGGCTCACAGAAATACAGTCATTAAGTAGGTGATGACTTTAGTGTTCTTTTTTGTTGACTAGAAGGCAGTTCAAGTGGTCTAGAGCAGCCCTATACAAACTTTAACACAAACACACACACACACACACACACACACACACACACACACACACACACACACACACACACACGAATCACCTGGGGATCGTGTTAAAATTCAGATCCTGATCCAGCAGTTCTAAGGTGGAGCCTGCACTTATGCATTTCTAACAAGCTTTATGTGGCACCAACAGTAATGAACTGCGGAGTACAATTTGAGTAGTAGGGATCTCAAAGTACACGGTGAATTTTGCATAATCACATTCGTAGCTGTTTAAGTGTTTGAAAAAGCTGACAGTTGAGTCCCTGAAATTCTATACTACAGAACTGGAAGTGATACCTAAACTAGTATCATTTTTTACAGATATAATTATCAAGCAAATATTCACTTGTGTTATAAAATATAGTTAAATTATCTTTTATACCTATCTTCAACTTTGTTTCCACTGTGATATGTTAGAAACAAAATGTAGTCCCCCAAAACTACATAAGTTAAATTGTAAAATGAATTTAGTGCTATCCATCTGCCTGCTTGAAGTCTGCTCCAAATTAGAAATGCATTTTTGTTTTAATAAGTATTTAGTTCTCCCTACCCCACCCTTAGCAATTGACTAACATTTTAAGAAAAATTTAAAGAACAATCCTAGAATATAAATAATAAGGCCGTGTTCTTAGAATAGAGGAGGATACCATCTTCTTTGCTGATTCTGATAAAAGGACTAGTATCCATTTTAGGCACAAACAGAACCTGTACAAATAATGTCTTTATGAAATTCATATATTACTATGTAAATGCTAACATCTTTTCACTTACCAAAGGCAAAGATATTTTTAATTAAGCAAATGATGCCAGGTTTATTAATGCAAAAGAAACACAATTTGTGAATGTTAGTTTTTCTTCATTGTGTCTTCCAGGAAATAGTCACTATTCAGCTATAACATATATGATAGTTAATTCATCCCCAAGGCACTTATTGCTGTTCCATGGATAGGTATAAATTATAAATTTATCTAAACATAATTCTATCAGCATCTTGAAATCAATATTAAAGAAATGCTACTTGAATTTGTTCAAATATTGAAAAGTTAACTGCTATTTCCTTTGACTTAATGAATTTTATGCAGGATCTTAATCAGTGCAATGTTAGACTTTTCTTTGTTTCTATCACAGGCATATCTCATTTTGTTGCACTGAGCTCTATTTTGCTTCATAGATACTGCATTTTTTGATTACAAAAATTATCCCTGCTACACAAAACAAACTTGCTGATTCAGGAAGACTACTCTCTTGAAATTTGGAGTAAACTGAATTTCTATGACCAGAGTACAAAACCTGACCACAACTTTACTCTTCTAAATAAAATTGTAAATAAAAGCCTCCAGAGGAAATAAGTACACATACACCAGTTCTACTTTACCTTCTAGGGAAAGTAATAAAAGATGATACTACTGTATTTATTCTTTCCAGCATCTCTATTCTTGAGTAATCTACAGTAGCACAGAATGTATTCTGGGACAGACATGAATCTAATCACGGGCCACGATGGTAATGTATCACAGTTGTTATTGTGCATAAGATGCAAAGCAGATCCAAACCATCTCAAGTTTTAGTGGAAACTGTTAAGCAGGGATCAGGTAATTATCCAGCAGGAGGCAAGTCCAGCTTGGAGAGTCATTGAAACCATCTCTAGCCACTTTTCAAAATGTGTTTTTAAAGTGCAGTCCTTGAGGCTTAATTCTCTTAAATTGGACAAAGTAATTTAGTCCAGTCTACTGAAAGATGAATTATTTTTCCAGTTGTTTAATTTCTGGTATAATTCTTTCAAAAATTCTGTACCAGAAATAGCTGATTCTGTATTCACTGAAGGAAACCTTCCTCCAAACAAAACCATCCTATGTAAGTGCATTTTCTAGTTTTTCTAACATTTGGATGCCATCTGTAGCTTAAAAATACCTCTGCAACATGCTCCTTTCTGATCACGTTCAGAAAAATAACCTCTATAGACAGACGTCATGACTCAGTGAGCGTGTCTAAATACTACATTCTCAGAGGCATTTCACATTGCAACCACTGGTGCTCTCCAATAACACAGCACCAAAACACTGACTTAAGGAAAACAGACTGTAAAACCTATGACTTATACATTTGACTTCCTGTGAAAGCAGCAAGTTAAAAGACTAACAAATAAACAGAAACAATAGCCTAAACAGTCCTCTGTTTCACTAGTTACACATGTAATGTTAATCTTTGGTGAAATTGCCAAGCCAAACTTTGCTTTATCAACTCATTTAGGAGTTTGTGTCCAATATGGCTCCTCTGGGAAGTACAGGGATAATCTTCGTTCAGCAGATTGCTTGTTATCTGGGACAAGTTGGGAGGAGAGAGTATGTAATCTGATAAACTGTCTTTCCAGATGGTTTGCAGAAATTACTGTTAGCTGCGAGTTTGAAATAAATATATTGGCCTAAATATTCAAGATAAGCCTGCTGACTTACATGGGCTTTTGCAAGATAAATCAGTTCTAAGTATTGTACAGAAGGTTAGAATTAAGAAAAAAAAATATTTCTAACAAAGAAAAAGGATTCTATGAGGGGCCAAGGTCTAGTAGGACAGTGACACTGTGACCTTATAGAAGTTGCAAATAAAATTTTCTTTCATGATTATCTTTGATTTGACTTCATAACTAGATAGAGACATACATGTGGTAAAAATGAACTAAACAAACTCTTCTCTCTTTAAACACACTGGAGTACAATTTTATCAGGTTTTCTGATAAGAGGATAACATCTTTGGGAAAACAATTTATTCCCAACACCATGTTCCTTGCGGAAAAGTTCCGTGCCTTATCTTTGTATTCTTTACGATAACCAGTATAGAACCAAGTGTGCAATGCAGTAGGTCATTACTGACTATCTGGTCATTTCAATAAAATCACACTTGAGCACATACTTTATAAGATCTTTAGGTAACACTGAACTACAAAGGGAATATAAGACAGAAGTATTATATATTTAAAGCTTATTGTGTTATTTGGGCAACTAGGCTCACAAATATGAAATTGTTAAATGAAAACAAATCCAAGTGTAACACCCCCCAAAAATACTCTACATAAGCTATCTTCTAACTTTAGTCATTACAGAAGTTAGAAACATATCAGACAGTATGCAATTAGACATATAGATATAATAGAAGGAGAAGAAAAGCATGAGTCTTAAAGCTAGCAGAGAACATCAAAAGATTGGAATTGGATAAAGTTGGCCAGTGGGGAAAGTTTTCTACAGAAGATTAGAAAGGAAAATAGTAATAGAAACTAAGGAGCTTTTTCATGGAGAAATGACATCTGAGGGACCCTCACACCTTCAGGATACAGAGAGGAAGAGAAGGGCTGGGCCAACTGAAGGAGAAGCAGAAGTGGAGAAGTGTGTGAATAAATGAAGTGCAACAGAAGAATGGAAAGAAGACTGCGCTGACTAACCCAGGGTTTATACTACAAATATTAAAATAGGAGACACAGCAAAATACATAAGCTGAGGTTGAGTCACAAAGGTTTCTCAGTGGTAGGTAGGGAAACTTGAAACTTACTCTTTGGGTAAAAGGAAATTGCTAGAAAATTTTGATCAGATGTGATTTCTAAAAAGTAGCTTTAATTAAATTTAATCCAAACATAAAAATGCAATTAGATAATTCTGTGTGGTTAGAGGATAGATTCTAGGATGAATGAGTAGCAGTCATAGGGAGAGGAGAAATATATAACAATTTGATTTAACTGAATGCGGCATGGAGTGACTTAAAGGTACAAATACCCCATTATTAGCTCAAAGAATCTTCTACTTACTGGTCTGGTTATGGGGGGAAAATCATGCATCAAACTG